>NC_056739.1:1571842469-1572129969 GCF_019279795.1 Protopterus annectens | reverse complement strand
AGATCTTCTAGGAATCTGGTGGCCCCCACTCCCTAAATTGTATAAATGGATACAGGAGGCTCCCTTAATCATCCTTGACTGTGGGGACCCCAAAAAAGCTGTTTTTGGTTGAGGAAAAATGAGGAGAAAAAAATGCTTTCATTTTCTGATTGAACTCTTTACCTGGATGGAGTTATATGATATGACCCTGTTAGGATAAAACTGACAATAACCTCTGTCCTCAACCACAAACATTCTAAAACATCCCTGCTCAGATGCTTGTGTACAGAAATTTACCGTAGCTTATGAGGGTGCTGGGGATTGTGTAGTCATCATTTCCCTTACTTTTCTACCAGACCTCAGAGGTATACAAAGAAGGTTACTTTAGCTCCTGTAGGGGCAGTGAACTGCCTGGTAGCAGCAAAGTAGACTACATTATTGCAGTCATTATTTATTTTCACTTTCCTCACAATCAAACATCAGGCACATATACAGCTGGTTGCCTTTGGGGGTTAGGATCGGAGAGTAAGTAGGCATGCTATGTATATGTATTTCAGAAGTCACTTGAAATATATGACTGTGGCCATTTGAATCTCTGCTTTCATCCCCATCTAACACCTGAAGGTTGCATAGGCAGTGACTGTCTTTTTGGGAGGATTAGGGAAGCAGGCAGTATTCCCGTACATGTTCTGTGCATCCTCACAACAATTAACTTGTTAATTTATTTTGAGCTACTATTTTTGTCAGCTTTGAATTTTAAGCCTTGGATACAACTTGTCTTCATTGAAAGAAAACAATAAGACTGAAATTCTTTTTTCTTACTCACGATTTTTGTTTAGGCCACTTTTGGATTAAAAGTTGGGAAATGCTCTAGCTTCTGGGGGCACCGGCTTAATTGAGTTATTTCCTAAATGGTTATTACTGTGCTGTCTTAGTCAAGAAAGTATATTGAAAAGACGGAAGGAAAATTAAGCTGAACAGTAACATTGAATTTCTTTCCTTAATCATCATTTCTGTTCAAGCCATCATTGGGTAAAAAAAAAATAAACTTAAAAAGCACTTTAGAGCATATATAAAGTTATAGCTTCCTGAAAAAGCTGAAGAAAAAAGGTAAAATGTGAGAAATGGAAGAAAAAAAAGTATTGTGCATAAGTAGGAAGCCCAACATGGGGGAAACTCTAGAGGGTGTGTTTTTTTTTTTTTTTTTTTTTTTGGCGGGGGCTGAAACAGTAAGCAGTGCCTAGGGTTCCATTGCACATTAGGTCTCCCCTGTACATAGAGTTGTTGTAATGTATCCTTGTTACACCTAAATGCCAGTAACTGTAAAATGTCCCTTTGTGAGATGGGCCAACACAGTGTGGTATGTATGCCTGTTGTAATAAGATCATTGTAGCTACAGGTTAGTCTGTGTGTGCTACTCCTAAAAGCCTACAGTATGAACTAAAAAGATGGATAGAAGTGGTGGCAGTGACAGGGTGATACTTAGACTGAAAGTGCCCAGGGGCCCCCCAACTTGACATTTGCTGGGGGCCCCCAAAATGCTTACACCGGCCCTGTCTATTGGCAATAATGAGTTTGAGTAAATGCTCATATACAAGCAATTCAAGGTTTTTTTGGAAGCTGTTAACTGTATTTACATGACAGAAAATAGATGCATCCTAATATATGTAATGTCTGAATCATATTAGCCAAAGTTTTTGATTTAAATGAATGTTAGAACTTATTTTTCTCTCCTCTTGATTTCTAACATCAAGATTATTTGAATGCTATTTGAATACAAGTGTTTTATATTACATGGATGTATATAGTAGTATGAACAGTTTTTAAAAAAAAAAAAAAAAAAGGTTTATTTTAGTTTATATGATGCTGTTTTACCAAATGTGTAGTCTTGTCTTGCTAGATAATTGAATTGAAAACTGTTAACTTCAGTTAAATATAACTAGTATTAAATTGATAAGGTGGTAGCTGACGTACTGCTGCTTAGGGTAGGGGGTTAACTTGAGTGGTAAATACTACTCTAAGTTGGAGTTTATAACTCCAGGCTGGATGCAAGGTTTAATCCTTACATTATTTTCACTTGTTCATTGTTATTTGTATATAGTTTTGACATCCACAATATATTTTGTACATTCATTGTCACTACAAACAAAATTGAATCCTATACGAAATCCCATAAGAGATTCAATAAATACAGCTATATTTAAAGGTACACCTAAAGGAGGAGATGTAACATTACTTATCTTGTTATTTGTTATTTTGATCATAAGATTCTTAAGTTTTAAAATGCCAAATGACATCTTTAAAAGGAATTTCTTTAAACATTAATGGATTGAATAATCCATGTAAAAGGGCAAGCCTAATAAGATACATTAATTTGCATAAGGCCAACTTAGTCTTCCTACAAGAAACCCATCTCTTGAAAAAAGATATTGATAAACTAGCCACAAACAAATATACAGTATTGGTTAGTTCAGAGCACACTCAGAAAAAGAGGAGTGGCTATTTTATGGAATAAAAGTATGCCCATTCCTAAAACCATTAAGTCTTATCAGGATGACAAAGGAATGTTTTGTATGGTTACAATACAAATTAATGGGAAGACTTACACTTTAATTAATGTATATTGGATACCTGGAATTGGTATTAATACAGTGAAACATCATCTTGATAAGATCATATCATTCTCTATAGGAGATATTATTTTAGCTGGTGACTTTAATTGTATACTACATGAAAGTGATACTACCACTATAGGAAAGAGAAGAATTACATCTAATGCAAAACATTTAAAGGATTTTGCTAATTCTTATCATTTGAATGATATTGATAATCAGATAGATTCAAAATCATTACCATACACCTTTTTTCTAACAGATACAAAACTTATTCAAAAATAGATAGGGTCTTTATTTCTAACCAGATGGTAACAGATTTAATTAATTCCAAAATCATTTCATGTCCTATATCTGATCATAATTCAATTGTTTTTGAATTCATGATAAAAATACTCATAATGTTCAGATCAAAAGGATACCAGCATACTTAACTCAACTAAAAGACTATAAAGAATATATACTTTCAGAAGTAAAACATTTTTAGACATAAATAACACTCCTGAAGTCTCCATTGTTTATGTTTGGGATGCCTTAAAATCATATCTATATGGACAAAGTATCAGATGGTATAATAATAAAAGGAAATCTTGGGATAAGGAATTGTTAGATATTCAAAGTAAATTAGACTCTTATAAACATAACAATAAAGAAAATATTATGGACAAGAAAGTTATTGAAGAAATAAACAAACTAAATGAGAAATACAAAGAAATTTTAACTCATAAAGTTAAAATAACTTTAGAGAAATACAAGTTTTGTCTTATTCAATAAGCCCCAAATACTTACATAGACTTAAAAATAAAACAAAAGGTTGAATAAACAAAACCATATCAAAGAAATCTTTTCTCTAAGGAAAAAGAAGAATGTTTCTAGTATACCAGAAATACTAGATGAATTTAGAAATCACTTTCACAAAATTAACCATAATAATATTAACATGGAACCTAAAGATAAAATAAAGGAGTTTATAACCACAAATATGAATAAAAGCTTAATAAACAACAGATTAAACTATTGGACAAGAGTATTTCATATACAGAAGTTATTACACAAATAAATAAGCTTAAATCAAACAAAGCACCGGGTAATGATGGTATTATACCAGAGATATATAAAATCCTTTCTAAAAATACATATTCATTAATACATAAGGTTTTATTTTGGCCCAAACTGAGTTAATAACCCCCCCCCATCTTGGCAATATACATTTATTTCGCCAATTTTAAAACCTAATAATGATCCAACTAGATGTTCTTCATATCGGCCCATCTCATTACTTAATGTTGATTATAAAATGTTTATGAATATCTTTGCTGATAGATTGAAGACAATCATTCCCGGCATTATAGATATAGATCAGACAGGCTTCATTGTAAATAGAAATACTTTTGGTAATATAAGAAGAACTTTAACATTAATAGATTTTGCAAATAGGAAAAAGAAAGATTTAACACTTATTAGTCTTGATATAAGTTCAGCATTTGATTCAGTAAGTTGGGACTATCTGTTTACCTTAATGAAGTGCACAAACTTCTCGGATGCATTTGTAAATCTAATTGAACATTTATACAAAGGAACGTTGGCTTATATTAAGGTAGGAACATATGTTTCACAAAAATACCCATTCTTAAAGGTACAAAACAAGGATGTCCACTTTCTCCACTATTATTCACTTTAGTAATGGAGCCTTGGGCTAATTTGATCAGAAACAGTACTGACATAGAGGGTTTTGAAATAGATGAAAATACAACATCCAAAATTCAACTTTTGCAGATGATGTTCTAATTACATCAGCAGGATCTAATTCTTCTATACAGTCTCTATTTGATAACATGATGAATTTTAAAAGTATTTCTGGTTTAATATTCAATGAAGAAAAACTAAAATACTACCTATATATACACGAAAAATATTCTCATTAGTGATTTTACTAAATATGTACCCAGTTCAGGTCAGATAACTTATTTAGGTATAATACTATCTAAAGATATTAAATCTATTATATATAATAATTATAATACCTGTTTTCTTAATATACAAAATCTTTTTAATACCTGGAATAATATGTTTTTACTATGGAGGAGAGACTTACAATTATTAAAATGATAATATTCCCCAAGATTTTATACTTAATACAATCAATAATACTTCCACCTACAAAAATAATTATCAAGAAACTGAACACACTAATGTTAAATTTCTTATGGGCACCTAATAGACCTAGAATTGCATTAAAGAAACATACTAATAGCTGGTCTCAAGGGGGTATTTCTTTTCCAGACTTTACTTTATATACTATCTCTTCTATTGTAAAAGTTATTACTTTATTAATAGATCAGTCATATGTCACAAAATGGAAAGATTATTGGGAGCTAATTAGTATACACTTCATGAAAATCTCCTTAACACATAAAAATATGATTGTAAATAACTCCATGTTATGGTTACTAAAGGAATTTTGTACTTCACCTATTACACCTAAACATATGGTTTGTTACCCATTAAATATTATTATTAGTTATCGTAACTTTATATTCATGCACCCTAAATATAGGGAATGGAATTTTATTGTATTTCCTATAATGTATACTCAGGGTATGCTTTTGTCATCTACTTCTGAAGGAACTCATTTAGCTATAGATAATGATCTAAAGTACTGGTATCAGTTGATATCTGATAATAAAGTTAAAAATCTAGATTTCTTAAAAAAGAATTTGATCTAAGAGAAACTTGCTGGTTAGAGGTTCAGACCTTTAGAGAACATCTCATTAATAAAATAGATTTAATGTCTATAACTGTTAAAGAATCTATTCCAACACTGATTGATTACTTGATATTAAATTTACAACATAAAGTTTCTGATAAAGGTAAACTTTCATACATACATAAAGTTATCAGACAAGAAACTTTTTACAGTGTAGATTCATACTGGAATTATTTCACTTCTATTAATGGGGACCCACCAAATCAACAAGATAAACAATATATATTGGAATCTGCTTATAGAACTACGTCTTCCATTGTCTGGAGACTTTATACATGGAAATTTTTACATAGATCTTTTTATACACCTTTGATGATGAATAAAATAAATAATAAAAATAATCTATGTAAGAGATGTAATGTAGAAATTAATGCTGACTGGGCTCATATGTTTTATGACTGTATAAAATTGAAAGAATACTGGAAGTCAATTAATGAATTTTTGCAGGCTCTTTTACAGATAATTTCATTATTTCTAAATCTCTTATATTATTCAACACACCTGTACCTCAAAGTGTTAAAAGGTTAAGCTTCCCTTGTTATGGTCTATTCTAGCAGTGGCTAGGAAAATAATAACTAGAAATTGGATTTCAGATACACCTCCTTCGTTCAATGAATTTAAAAATTTTATGAATATAGTGTGCCATATGGAAATAAACACAATTAGGACTAGAACAAATAGAAAAACATCTTATTTTATTGTATGGGATAATTTATAAAATTTGTTAAAAAAATTTTAATTTCAATAGCATGGTATTTTAGTTTAATTAATTGATCTGATTGTAGTGGATGTCTTTGTAAATACTTTAGTTGTTTTGTTGAATATTATAATAATACCTATTTTTAATTACTTGTATAACATTGTTATGATATTTCTCTTATATGTTAAAACAATAAACCTGTTTTGAAAAAAAGAACAAAACACTATTTACATAATATCCTCTTAAAATGTGACCCATCATATAACATCTGATTTAGATAGAAACTTCATGTAAAATGTTTGACTAACAAAAAACTAATTAAAATTAATACACAATAAAGCATAATAAATTACACCTTAAGACACATGCACTAATTTATAATAAAAATGTATATATATATATATATATATATATATATATATATATATATATATATGTTAAGAGAAGCAACATTGACTCTATCTATCCATAGTAGACTGAGAAAATATATATATATATATATATATATATATATATATATATCAATATATATCATTCATATTATATTATGAAACAAACACCTACATATTAAAATAACTCAGTTTTAAAACAATGTAAATTGAACAACACTCATTTAGCTCTGGTGTTCTGTTGACTGATAATCTATCTTGCCAATTAAGTTTTTGTACCTGAAGTTTCTTTTTCCATGCCCCCAATCCCTATTCACCTTTTCCAGTACAGAAAAAAATGGCATTATAAATGTTACCTCTTATCAAGTCATATATGTGTTCATATATTCTTTGGGCAGAGACTTGTTATTTCCTTCATATGGGAATAATTATTACAATATTTATAATAAAGTTGACAATGTTTGTAATGCAGTTAAAATTAAAAAGAAAAAAAAACTGTTAAGGGATGAAACTGAGTATAATGCTGGTAAAGCCCCCCCCCCCCCAAAGAATAGTAGTAATCAGAATTTTGATTTTAGTGGTGAATCACATTTAGAAAGAGGAGCGCCTTCTGAAAGTAATCATACAGAAAACCCTTTAGGGTGTCCCCCCCACTGATCAGAGAGGATTATGAATCAGACCAGAACCCAAAGGCAGATGAGGGATGGTTGCCCCTAGAACTTGGGTCAGAATGCCCAGAACCTGCATAGTCTCATGAATGGGTTGGGGAGGGGGAATGGGAGATAAATGCCCCTGTAATTGTTAAAATAGTTGTAACGAATATAGTATTTATAACTGTAATAGTGAAGTGTTTTCTGTTCAGCATGCTAATTTTTTGAAAAGGGTTTAAATTTTGTTCCATGTAGGAGGGATTCATTGGCTGGTATTTTAATAGATTTGAGATTATATCCTATGAAATTAAACTTAGCTTTGTATTTTAGTAACAGACCAAGACTGGTCCTTATATAGCATGGCAAAAAGACTCATTGTGTTTAATCCTCTCTTACACCTAATAATTATGTTATTTGGAAAAAAATGTGAACAGGATATTAGATCCATTTTAAGTAATAAGGTGATAAAAACATGGCTTAATTTGAATAAGGTAGAAAGGAATATGTGTTGGCTGCAAAGACCAGAAAACATTTTCTTAGTAAAATGGATGAGCTTCTAAATAATGATACATATTTAGAAGTTTCTAAGAACAAAATCAATGTTGCCTATGCTAGGAATTATTTTTTTCTTAAGGTATTAGTATTATGGGGCAAATTGATGAATTATTTAAATACATTTTTTAACAACAAACAGAGGATTCCTTCTATATTTGGGATCGCTAAAATTCATAAAGACATGGCCAACCCTCCACACAGACAAATAGTGGATGAGAGAAGATCAAAGACTGGTGCATTGGCCAAGTCTGTTGATTTTATATTAAAAATGGGTGTTTGATAATATTTCACATATTCTAAGGGATTCCTGGGATTTCATGCTCAGGATTAAATCAGACCTATTTTCAGAAGATCTGATATTTGTAACAATGGATGTGAATAATTTATATTCTGTCATTCTGCATGAACTAGGTATTGATTGCTTTAATGAACTCTTGGTAGAATGCTCAGGGCTGGATAGCAAAGAGATCATTAATTGCATGGAGATAATTTTAACAAATAGTTATTTATTTTTTGAGGGCACATATTATCATCAAGTTAAAGAGGTTGTGATGGGGGCAGCCTGTGCCCCAGCTTTTGCCAGTGGTGTTATGGCTCATTGGAAACAGGATATATTTTAATATCTGACTTTTTCCATTCTTATTATTACTATATATATATATATATATATATATATATATATATATATAGTATTACTATATATATTAATTTGACCATTATTTTTTAAGACTGACAAGTAGTTGTAATATGACTGAACTACATTATCTTGATGTCCAGATTTTAAAGGATGCTGAAAAATGAGCATCTGTGTCCAGTATTTTTTGAAAACCCAAGTATTCTAATGTGTTGTTGCATTTTTTGTAGCTCTCATTCATTGCACCAAAACAGAGCCCTCGTTAAAGGGCAGATGCTGTTGTTAGCACAAATTTCTGATGATGAGATGTTTCAGGTTAAAAGGATGAAACTGTGTCAGATGTTATTTAGGAGGGAATATCCAAATTAGTTTGTGTATAACATTAGAATTGAGGTTTGGGATACAAGAAGAGGGGGAAATTTGATCATTATTTTTGGTAAGTGAGTCTTCACTTGTTGAGATGAATAGATGTGGGACTATATTAGATTTCAAAATGCAATGGTAATGACATAATGTTGATGCAGGAACTATAAGGAATGTGGTATTTAATAAGGGGAATGTGTTGCTGGTTAGTAGGGAACAGTTTTAAATGGTGGGTGATAAACCAACAATTGTATATAGGAAAGATAGAAGTTTTAAGAATTTATTAGAAGGATATGAAACTGAAGGTTAATTTATAATGCACACTTGGGCATTGTTGACAATCTCAAGAGGTTAGGTACAAACTCATATGTCACCTGGTGGATAGCCAACTGGCTCACAGAAAGGACCCAGGAAGTTAGAATTGGGGCGTCTTCCTCTACAAAGAAGTCAGTCACAAGTGGAGTCCCTCAGGGATCAGTTTCTGGGCCTCTCCTTTTTGGCATTTACGTCTCAGAAATCAAGGCCAATGTCAGTGGTCTCTGGCTGACTGAATATACAGATGATTGCAAATTAGGAGCTGTCATTGAATCCCACACTAAGATAAATGTTCTCAAGGAGGGTCTGGCACAGACAAACTAATGGTGTCAGAGCCATGGAGTAAAACTAAATGCCAAAAAATGCATAATAGTATCCTTTGGGAATTAATCCATCCCTGGTAACTATCATATTAACAGCATGCCTCTTAGAGTTGAACAAGTAGTCAGGGACTTAAGGGCACACATAGATAATAATCTAGCATTTGACCATCACGTGTCTACAGTGGTGAGGAAATCATTCTATGTTGCGCAACTTATAAACAAAGGTATGGCATCTAAGTCCAAGGAAGCCATTGTTCCACTGTATTCAGCATTCATCAGACCTATCATTGAGTACAATGCCCCCTTTGGTATGTATCTAACCAGGCATATCCAATAATTGGAGCATCCACAGAGGTTCCTCACTAAAAGAATATAGGGCATAAGTAATATGTCCTATGCAGACTGCCTCAAGACTCTATGCCTGTATTCTGTCTCCTACAGGCTTTTTAGGGGAGATCTATGCCTGACATACAGGAAATTGTCAGAACCCACTCTGATGAACCTCCTGCATATCTTCAAAACAAAAATCACTGGAATTACCCATTCTAAAGACTTAAAACTTGCCTGTGATATAAAATTGCCTGCTGAAGAGACAGGTAAGTATCCCAAAGATTACCTCATCTCTGGAACAGGCTCACTATCCATGTGAAGCAGAGTTCCTCCCTAACCCAATCCAAGTGCAACCTGGCAATTGAATGATGTAGATCAGAATGTAAGCGAAGTGTGCTGTATCTTTAAGAAGCATGTCAAGGCTATACGTGCACGTATAAATTCCAGACATGTACAACCCCCAGTGCCATTTTGTAAGAGCAGGCAGAGTGAGAGCATGCCTGGTCACAGTTCTTAGTTTGTATATAAGTAACTTAAGTTATAGTCAGTAAACTTCTGTAGTGATGTGTTTGTATAAAATAAAGCTGCTTGAACAGAACCCATGAAACTCTTCTATTGTGTCCAAAATAGAAGAGTGATATGGTGTCAGAACCTGGATAAAAGAGAATAAGATCCAGAGCCATGAGGTACAGAGATGACAGTGAAGGTAAAACTAAGAGAAACGAGCACAAAAAGAGCCAGAAAAGAATCAAAGACAATGAGAAGTAGCATGAACTGTTTATCTGATTGAAGAGACAAAATGGGCCATTACAAGGGCACAAACTGCATTACTGAGCAAGCAGAAGGCATGAAAAGTTTGTTGGCTAAGAAGAAATGTTTAAAATAAAGGTATTTGATGAAACGATTAACAGTAAAGCAAAATGAGCGTGTTTAAAGCAAAACGAATATGTTTAAAGTTAAAACAAACATGTTTAAAGTTAAAACGAGCATGTTTAGAGTAAAATGAGCACAAGAAAACTACATTGGGCACAAAAAGGGCTTAAACGAGCAAAAAAACTATAATAAGGGCAAAAAGGGCACATTAAGCAAAAATAAAGCAAGGAGACTGCATGTGTTTTGGCAAAGTGCTATGTTCTGGCATAACTACGACTTCATATTGTATCAAGGGCATAACTAAAGTTATTTGAAGTATCTCAAAGTGTGTGAAACTGCTTACATTGTGTGCTTATTACTGTGCATGTATTTTGAAGAGTTTATTGTGTGAGAAGTGCAATTATTTCATAAAATACAATCAAAGTATAGCCATTTTGAAAAGTTTCTTGTGCTGGGTGTGTCTATTCGCAAAGTGTTTCTTGCACTGTAAAGATTTGCCTAGCACGGTACCACCATTTTGGGGACATTTCAGTGTGCTGTATGCAGTTATTCACAAAATGCAACTACTTTGAAATGTTATTGAGTTTTGGGCAAGAGAGGTCCAGTTTATTCACATCATACAGTTATTTGATATGTTTCTTACACTGATAAGAGGTGATTTATTGCAAAACAATATTACAAGAGTATTACAGTGCCCAAGAGTTCATTTCACTTGCATCACAAAGTTGTTTGAGATGTTTCTTAAAATGGTGAGAAATTACTTTAGCATTTTTCATAGTGTGTTAAAGCATCTGAGAAGTTTATTTCGCAAAGTCCAATCATTAAAAGGTACTATGAGTGTGTTCATTAGCATTATTTTGAAAAGCCCAAAAGGTATAAATTCGGAAGCACAAAGGCATTGGACAAAGTTGCAAATACTGGCATAAGTTTATGGCATATGTGCATGAGTGTATGTTTGTACTTATTTGCAAAACCCTTCACTGATATGGGTTAATACAGCAGATGGATTTCGAAAGCCCCTACCCACTTGTATTTGATCAGAATATTGTGGAGAATTGGAGAATATTCAAGCAAGAGTACAATATCTTTATACAAGCAGCTTATGCAGATAGAGATGCATGCACCAGGACATTCATTTTTCCAAACTTAGCTGGGTCAGAGGCCATAGAAAGAGAGTGTTCATTTGTGCATGCACCTGTAATATATGAAGGAGAAGGTAAAAACCTCCATATTGTTGTACAGATTGAATCAAGAGAAGACTCAGAGTGTCTGAAGCACAAGTTCAGAGAAATGCGTAACCCCCAGAGAAATAATACATTAGAGAGTCATTTGTTTTACATGAGATATCAGAAACCAGGGGAAATATTTGCAGCTTATATAACTGACCTGAAAAACAAAGCTAGGATGTGTCGGCTTGGTAACTTAAAAGATGAGCCGATAAAGGATAGGCTTGTGTGTGGTATTAACAGTGCTGCTGTGAGAAAGGTTTTGCTTTGTGACAATTATTTAACGTTGAGCAAAACCATAAGAGATTTGTCAAATCCATGAGATGACAGAAAAACATGAGTATGCTTACAAATGACAAGAGCATGGTTTCAGTTGGCTCCAGAGCAAATGCAGATAGTATACAACACATGGCAAACAAAAGTAGACCCAAGCAAATGGCAGCTACGAGGTTTCCAGGGAAGACACGTAACTTTCCAGTAAGTTCTAAGAAGGGAGCATGCTAGAGCTCAGTGCAGTACAAGCATGAATCAGCAAAACCCAAGTCCAGCTTTATTGTCAACTGACGCAATTGTGGTGCAAGTCTAAAAGAGAGAAGTGATTAGCATTTTGTCAGCAATGCTACAAGTGTAAAAAATAGAACCACTTCCAAAAGTTTTGCAAATCAAGTAAGCCTCACACAGTTGTAAAGAAAGGCCACACAAAGAAGCAAGTTGATCAAGCAGAGCCAAAGCAGACAGCTTTCTATGTAGATGACGTATCAGTGCTTGATGAAAGAGTTGATGCAGTGAATTTATTAACAAGAAGCGAACTGTTTTGTACTGTCCAGATTAATGGAAAATCCACAGAGCTTAAAGTAGATAGTGGTTCAAAGTGTAATATTATATCAGCAGACACATTTGCTAAAGTGACAACTAATGAACAACTCAATGTAGCCAATAGTGCGAGACTTGTTGCTTATAGAGGTGAAGAAATTCAACCCATAAATTCAGTGATGCTTTCATGTTATTTGGCCAAAAACTGTTACAACTTGCTATTCTATGTAGTACGAACACCAGTGCATTCTTTATTGGGTCTCAAAGACAGTGTAAGAATGAATCTGCTTTCTTTTGCTAAAGAAGTCCATCTTGTAAGTGCATTTCCGAGTTCCAATTTTTCTGAAGCCATTTTCATAGAGTATGCTGATTTTTTTCGATGACAAGTTAGGCAAACTTCCAGTTGTGTATTACATGAAGTTAGACCCAAAGGTCACTCCCGTAGTCAGACTAGCAAGAAGAGTTCCGATAGCTATGTAGGACAAAGTTAAGACTCAGTTGGATAAAATGGTGCAGCAAGGTGTGAATTGTCCAGTCACAGAACCAATTGAATGGGTGTCATCCATGGTAGCAGCTCACAAAAAAGGCTCAAACAAAATCAGAATATCAAGAGATCTGAACAAAGTATTAAAGAGACTGTATCATCCAATGCGCACAGTCGAAGAGGTCACAGCCTTAATCCCGAATGCCACTGTTTTCTCTATCTTGGATGGAAAGAGTTCATTTTGGCAAGTGATGCTTGATTGCAAATCTTCATTTCCAACTAATTTTGGCAAGCCATTTGGCAGATACAGATTCCTAATGATGCTATTTGAAATAAATTCTGCAAGTGAAGTCTTTCAACATGCAATGAAGCAAATGTTTTCGGGTTATCCTTGTGCCATAATAGTAGATGATTAATTGGTTGGAGGCAATGGTGAAGCCGAGTATGACAGAAACCTCAAGAACGTTATAGACAGAGCACGTGAAGTAAACTTGAAGCTCAATCCTCTAAAATGCTAATTTAGACTTTCAGAAGTTACATACATAGGTAATTTGTTCATGAGTACAGGCTTGAGACCAGACCCAACCAAGCAAATAGCTATTCTTAAGATGTCAGCACCAGATAATGTACAAGCTCTACAACATTTTCTAGGCATGGTCAACTATTTTGGCAAGTTTATGCCAGACTTCAGTGAGTTGACAGCACCTTTAAGAGAGCTAAGACACAAAATGTTGCATGGTCATGGTTGGAATAGCACCACAAGGCATTTGAAGACCTTAAGCAGAAAATTGCCACTCTACCTACCTTGAGATACTATGATGTGAACAAACCAGTTACTCTTTCCTGTGATGCTTCAAAATTTGGTCTTGGTGCAATTATACTTTGAGAGGGCAAACCAGTAACCTCTGCATCTAGAACACTAACCCAAACTGAGATATAGTATGCTCAGACGGAGAAGGAGCTTTTGACAAAAGTATTTGCATGTTTTAAGTTTCATGATTATATTTATAGTCAAATTATTCAGATTGAAAATGACCACCACCCTCTAGCTAATATTCTAAAGAAGCCTATGCATTCAGCTCCAGCGAGATTATAAAGAATGATACTCAAATTACAAAAGTATAATTTCAAAATGGTCTATACAAAAGGCAAATTGCTTTATCTGGCTGATACCGTATCCAGATCACCCAGAAATATGACAGAATGGCTAATGGCTTCATGCAGAGAATTTTGATTTTGAAGTGATGTCAGTGCATAATTTTTCTACCATTTGACTTGATGAGTTGAGAGATCATACTCAGACTGATCCAATTTTACAGAAGCTCTATCACTACATTTATGTTGGATGGCAGTCAAAGCAATCTAATGTATCACCTGAAGTGCAAACCTATTTTTCTTACAAAGATGAATTGTTGATGGAAGATGGCATTATTTTCAAAGGTCCTAAAATTGTTATTCCTGCTTCCTTGCAACAAGAATATATCCAGATTTTGCATCATGGTCACCCTGGATCTGCATCCACTAAGAGAAGAACAAGAGAATTAGTATTTTGGTCTTCATTATCAAAAGACATTGATAAAGTACTTTCTTCATGTTCAGTATGCAATAGTACTAGACTGCATTTGCAAAGAGAAGCACTTTAGCTTAGTGCAGTTCCTGAACTACCTTGGTGAACAGTTGCAGCTGATATCTATGAGTGGAACAATCAACAATATTTGGTTTTGGTAGACTCTTATTCAAAGTGGTTTGAGATTAATCTACTACCTAACGTAACATCCACTGCTGTTATTATTTAAGTTGAAATGTCATTTTTCAGTTCATGGTAGTCCACGCAAATTTCTTTCTGACAATGGTACTCAGTTTACTAGCCAGTTGTTTCTGAAATTTGCAAAAGACTGGAACTTTGTACATGTCACTAGTTGTCCTGAATATCTTTAGTCAAATGGTCTAGCAGAACATGCAGTACAGAGTGCAAAGCAGTTACTTGAAAGGTCAAAGCATGACAATACCGATGTGTTCTTGAATTTGTTTAATGTCAGAAACATACCGCGTGACAATATTCTTGGCTCACCTGCTGAAAGACTACTTTCCAGGTGAACTAGGACTATGCTACTCATTACTTCCAGTTTATTGAAGCCTAAACCTAAGAACAATAAAACCATCAAGGCTCAATTGGTTAAGATGTGTAATATCCAGAAATCTAGTTATGACAGATCGAGCAGACTACTTTGTTCATTGAGGGAAGGAGACATGGTACAAATCCAGACAACAAAAGGTTTTGATCGAGTTGGACAGATTACAGGCATCTGTGCTGAGCCAAGCAATCCCCACTGCACCCCATGCTAATTAATTACACCAACTCTGAGATCACACAATACCCCCCAGCAATATAGTAATTCCCAGGACCATTCCAAAAATACTTTTTTTCTGCACAATGAATGATTTCCTAGTCCATCTTTAAAATTGCAACCTTTTACCAGTTGTGGTGTAAAGTACTTCTTTCATAATTTCATTTCCCAAGTCCATTCTAAATAGATCTTTCTAAGCTTTTATTCACTTAGTCTCATCTACCCTTCATTTTTAAATCTTCACATTGTTTAGCTATTTGTTTCTCTCTGCACTTACAAGTGTGCTCATCTGGCCATTTTTCTTTGTTAACACATTGCTCTCCCTACCTTCATTTTTGGTCCTTTACTTGTCTATATCCAATATCTCCATTCCTTTAGGGAATAGTCACACTCCATATGGAAAAAGGGCTCTAGTAACTGATACAAATTAAGAAACTAAAACAAACTACATTTATGTGATTTCATGTAATTTTGCAGGAATGCATTCAGTGTATCAAATGCATTGAATATCAAAGCACAGAGCATTGACCATACAAGGTTGAAACACACAACAGAGAAAACACTAAATCCAATGTCTTTGCAGGGAGCAAGCCCCCCTGCACCCCCACACCCCATGCTAATTATATATGCCAACTCTGAGATTACACTACAGTGGGGAAAGGGAATAAAACAGTCCCTGCTGTACCTATGATCTTGAAAAATATGCTCCTGGCTATTCAGGACTACTAAGAAAGCCACTCCAGTGTTGTATGTTTTAACCTTGTGTCGTCAATGTACCGTGCATCAATGTTCAAAGCATTCCATTCCAATTTTGCATGCCAGGACTGAAATGAAAACTAATGAGAGCAGGGCTTGGTAAATCTAAAGGGCACCTTCAGGTATCGGAGCCATACTAATGAAAATGCAACTTCAAAAAAAAAAATGCTAGTTTGCAAAGAAATTAATGTGCAAGGAACGTAGAAAACAATTAGTTTTATATGTATTTAAAGAAAGTATTTCACTCTGTGCTGTATTATAGATCATTTTGAAACAAGGAAACAGGATAGGAGGCAAATTCCCTACAACCAACATTATGTTGTGCATCCTGACCATTGACTTGATTTGTATAATACTTAATGTGTCATTTTCTGTTGTGTACTCATTGCTATCACACATCTTGAAAAATTGTGTGTACTAAGCAGTGGCGGCTGGTGACTTCAAATTAAAGGAGGGCTGCAGGAGACAGCTGAATGGGTGGGGCCAATGGGAAGGGGTGTGGAAAACTAGAAAGGGGTGGAGCTATGTTCAAAACCACAACAACTGGAACGTTAATTAAATACGCTGCCCTGGGTGCAAAACAGTCATTACAAGAGTCCAATCAAGACAAAATGAAGTGTAGAAGAAAAAATATTTCAATGCATTGGCAATATGACAACTTAATATCCAGATGGAAACAGGTTGTGAGGCATGAAAAAATAAATTGCGTTTTAAATACATTACTGGAATGCCAGTCAAAATCAAGTATAAAAAAACAAGCAGCACTCAACTCAAACCACTACTCCTTGCACTGCAGTTCTAATTATAATTTATATTCAGCTTTATAAAATTACCAAGTAACATGCTGAAAGTAGCAATCTCTGTGATACCCCCACTTGTAAAAATGTTTCTTATCCTAAAAAGACCTGCTGCCTGACACAACTATCTACTTGTTTCATGGGGAAGACATGATCAAAGTAAAAAAATGAACAGCAAACGAGAAACAAGCTCAAGATACATTGTTTAAAGAATTCCTGCCCAAGTTATGGACCACACATGATAGATTGGCAATCTGTCTAATTTACGGGTAAAGCCTGCAAAGATGACTGCAAGTCTCCAACAAATGTAATGAGCTTCTGAAAATACTGTAATCCTGTCCTTTTATTACAAATACTGTCATATGCATTTCAATACCCAAGGCTTATACATTATCTAGTTATGTAAATATTCTCTGCATGGCAACAATGAAAAGGCTTTCAGTGCTGGTAATTCTTTGACAGTATGCTTATTAAAGCTTACTTGCATCTTACAATCTCCGACAAGCTTACCTGATGGTCATTAAATCATTGCTACTTAAACAGAGCAACAAGGCACTGTGACAGCATGCATTTCCTGAATAATAAGAAGCATAAATCAACAGTATAAAAATATGACAGAAATCCAGAACATTCTGCAAAATCAAGGACAGATGAAAAGCCACGGTCGTACTTGTGGTCTACCTTGGATGGGGGAATACTCTGCACACTTACACTGCATAACTGCTCCTTGCCTTCCTTGGACACATCCAGAGCCACTACAATGGGGAGTGGGGTGCAACAAGTATGTCACAATTTGATATGTCTCTGGCTGACTGTGATAGCGCTGACACTCATACCTCTCAACTTCAGAGCAAGAAATCTGGACAAAGCCATACATAGAACTAGAAGTGGGACACAGGCCCAAAAATAAGGACAATTTTTAAATATTGCTCTTATTAACTTAGATAATAGAACAGTAGTAGGTCTTGCATTAGTACGAATTTTCTGAAGGGTATGAAATCTAAAACTCAAATCTCTGCCATTATTTTCTAACTTCACTCTTTAATGACTTGCCACTAATTTTCCAGAAAACCACAATTTTATGAAAAACAGACCAAAAATGTAATGCAAAAATATAAAGTTGTCACACAATACAGCTGGGAACCTGTCAAAAAAGGGACACTTTTTTAATATTAACACTGTTAACTTGAGCAGCTAATAAAATAAGAGCATCTACATGCATTTCTGCAATAAAAGTAATCTATAACTCTGATTATTACAGTTATATATAATTGTAAACCCTCCACGTTTTCTTCCAAAATTGCCATTTTGAGGAGGGATTATTAGGGGAGAGCAACATTTTGAGCCAAAATTGGGGACAATTGAGAGGTTTGGTACCTCTCAACCTCTTAATGCAGGAAATCTGGACAAGGCCAAATGTATTGGGGGAACATACCAACACTACTAAAAATTGCTCTTGTATAAACTTAAGACAGTTGATAGAATAACAGGTCTTGCATTAGCATGCATTTTTCTGAAGGTTATGACATCTGAAACTTAATGTCTCTCATTTAGTGACTTCATTCCTAAATGATTCACTAGAAAACCACAAATTTTATGAGGAACAAACCAAAAATAAGAAGCAAATATCTATTCATTCTGCAAAAATATGGACAACTGAGAGGTATAGTTCAACCGGGGCTGTCTGAGTTTGCTACCCTTCCCCCCTCACAAAATCATGGTTGAATGGAGCCTCCCCCCTGCAGCCATTCCAATGTCCCATTCCTTGGTTATTTTGCCCCATTTACTATAAACACTGTAATGTGCATACTGCATTACTTCTGCGATGATTTAGATTTCATTTGAAAGTTTTATTTTGCATTTTACAGAACAAACCCTAATAGATATCTATTAAACAAAGCAATGCAGTCTCACAATGAAAAATAGACTTAGCATTAAAACTTCTCTGCCCTTGAAATTCACATGCATTGAAACAGCATTGAAACCCACATTCAAAGAAAATACATTTTGCCAGTGGCAGACAAAGATTAACTTTGGGCTGTTTTCACAATCATAGGCCCCTTGAACATGAAACATACACAAGCTTTTTGATACACCTTCCTGACTGTACAATACAGTACAGTTGTTAGAAGGCATTTTAAATGCATTGTTTTGAACATTTTTCCAGTAAACAATGAAACAAAATGCATGCACCAGTGACAAAACTGCCCAATTCAGAACATTTCCATCATAAAAAGTCTACTCAACCTTCTATAGTCCACCAGTATCAGTAAATATGCACATTCTCTGAAGTAGTAAAATCCACATTAAAGAAATCTGTAACTAATAAAGAGGTTGCTGCTAGCAAACAACTTTATATGTCATTGTTTCATCTACAAATAAAGTGCCTGTTGCCCTTGAAGAATAAATTGCCTATGTTGCATGTATTAAAAAAATGATAAGCTAGTATTACCGCAATAGGGAATGGATGGCAAGCTGATAACAGGTTCATAGTTACTAGGTATCTTTGCCAGAAAGGACTGCAGCATCTACCCCCTTTACAACACAGTACAGTATCAGCAATGCATCTACCTACTGTGGGAGTAGAACCCACAGCCTTCTGCATCAAAAGCAAGTTCACTACCTGTCGTGCTATTAACAATGCAAGCAGACTTAGCATAAGCAGCACTAAACTTTTGTTCCCTGCAGCTCTCAGCTCCTTGTAAAATCTATTCGACACTCAGTTGTATCTATGAACTTTGCAGCACAAGAAATCTGGAAAAAGCCAACATTTATTGGGGGGGGGGGGCAAAAGCCCAAAAAACAGGACACATTTTAAACATTGCTTGTATAATGTTAGAAAGTTGCTTGAATAAAATGCTGTGTTACCACCATACATTTCACTGCCACGCCTTGAACCCAGGGGACCCTGTGCAAAACAGTCAGAGAAAAGTACCACTATGCCAAATCAGCTGAAACAGAAAAAGACAAACTTAAATGGCTATCATTTAGCGAATTCAGTTCTCACCATAGCTGTCAACCTCTTAGCAAAAAACACCTGAAAAGCCAATAATGTGGGAATATAGCTGCCAAACATATTCAGTGAATTCAGTTCTCACCATAGCTCTCAACCTTTTAGCAGAAAACATGTGGACAAAGCCAGTAATGGGGGGAATACAGCCCCCAAACATTCAGTGAATTCAGTTCTCACCATAGCTCTCAACCTTAGCACAAAATACCTGGACGAGGCCAATAATGGGGGAATACAGTCCCCAAAATATGGGCAAATTTCAAATATCCATGTTATAAACTTAGTCAATTGCTAGAATAAAAAGTTTTGTGTTACCATGTACTTTCTGAAGAATATGAAGTCTGAAATTCAAATGCCTGTTATTTTTAAACATTTGTTAACCAGGAAACTAGTCTGACTTGGATCAAAACAAAGCAAATTTTCAGCAGAGCAGGGAGAAACACTCCAGACACAACATCTTTGTAAGGGATGGGAGGACATACAGACACCACACAGAAGGCACCCCAGCCAAGAATCAAACCAGAAAACCTGTAGCTATCAGGCAACAATGCTACCAGTGGACCACTGCACTACAAACCCTTGCAAGGAAAAATGAAGATTCAGAAACCACAGATTTTATGAGGAACAGAACAAATATGAGGCAAAAATCTGCAACTTTTTTTACAAATAGTGGTGGGTAGGGAACTCAGGTCCTTGCCACCTGCATCCAAGGTACATGGTTAAAGTCTGAGTATCTCTACCCACCACTATGTGTTAACAGGGGCATTTCAGACACACACACACACACACACACACACACACACACACACACAGACACACACACACACACACACACACACACACACTCCACTACCTGTAAATGTGTCTGGAATCACTCAAAGCAGCAAAACTCCACACACACAAGGTCCAACTCCATTGTCTGGAATTACTTCAAGCAGCAAACCTCCAAACCCATGCTTGACTTCAATGCTTCCCTGCAAGAGCTTAAAACTCAACATACCTCTCTCCTGATTGGTCCTGTACTCAAATCCCTGCGAGAGCATAACCTCACCTTTCTCCTGATTGGTCTTGTCTGCGGATCAAGCAGTCTGAAGCTCCTCTGTTCTGTGTGGTCATCTACCGCACAGATTCCTGGGCATCTGCGGGGCAGTCTGAGTGTGTCCGCGGAAGTTCTGGTACTGATAAAAAATATATTTTTTTGTTTTTTTAATTTTATGTTTCACATTTTTTTATTTATTTTGTTTCTAGATAGGAGGGCTGCAGTCCTGCAGTCCTATAGCACGAGCCACCCCTGGTACTAGGGCAATCTTACCAATTTAATCCTTAGAACAGACAATAATAAGACACCAAACTGCATATTTAAGATTTATTTGGCTGAAAGTAGTATATATCTTGTACTGAAGTAGTGTTTGAAGAGTCTTTTTATATTTTCATTCAGTCATAATCTCCTTTAATATGGTTATGCAATTACTTCTAACAACTTGCAAACATGATCAGTTTGTCTCCTTTGATTATCTTTTTATGTTTCTTTTCAATAAAACCAAATTACATTTACTTAACATGCATTTTGATGTTGAAATGACTAATAGTATAGCCTTAGTACACAATGGTGAGCTGTTACGGTTGTATAAATATAAATATGAATCTTTAAAAAATACAGTTGTTAATGTCAGAAAATACAGAAAGAAGAAGCTATGCTTCTACACACACACAGCAAGTCTTATTTTAGGTGTTCTCCCACCAAAATGAAGGCAATTGTTTGGATATTCATTTGTTTGTTTGTTTATTAAGTTATTTATATTTGCTGATAATAGGCACCCAACTCGGTAGAGCCCATTTCCAATTTAGTTCCAGGGAAAATACCCCAGCAAATGTTATATACAAGTAAATTATTAGTATGGATAGGCAAAATGGTAACAACATGCACAGTTTTGAAAGTGAAAACATTGAGACAAATAAGTTAATGACAGAAAAGGAGAAAATGCATCTGGCAGCAAACTAAATTTGGACATAGCAAAATACATTCGCTCAACCAACAGCTCTCAACCATACCTTTCAGTTGTCCCTGAATTTGAGGAATGTTCCTGATTTTACCTCATATTTTTAGATGTCCATCATAAAAAAAATTGACTTTCTTGTAACTTACTGAGGATTGCAGTCAGTCAATAATGCCAGACTTTAGAGTTTCATGCCTCTTATTGTTCAGAAAATGCATATGAATGCAAAACTATTTTGTTCTATTAAACTAAGAAGTGAATCAGAATATTATTCAAAAATTTGCCCCCAACTATTTTTGGCTTTGTCACACATTCTTAACCAAAGACGTTGAGAGGTATGCCCTCAGTATATATGTATATATGCAGATAAATGCACTTTTGGAAAAATGGGGTTGCGAAATTACATTTTGGAGAATCGTAATTTCAGTGGGTCGAGGTAGACCCATATATGTACAGTGGATATAAAAAGTGTACACACCCCCTGTTAAAATGCCAGGTTTTTGTGATACAAAAAAATGAGACCACAATAAATCATTTCAAAACTTTTCCCACCTTTAATGTGACCTATAACCTTTACAATTCAGGTGAAAAACAAACAAATCTGTTAGGGGAAAATTATAAAAAGTAAAAAACATACAATAAGTTGGTTGCATAAGTGTACACACCCTTAAACTAACACTTTGTTGAAGAACCTTTGATTTAATTACTGCATTCAGTCTTCTTGGGTAGGAGTCTATCAGCATGGCACATTTTGACTTGGCAATATTTGCCCACTCTTCCCTGCAAAAGTCCTCCAAATCTGTCAGATTGCAAGGGCATCTCTTGTGCACAGCCCTTTTCAGGTCACCCCACAGATTTTCTATTGGATTTTGGTCTGGGCATAGGCTGGGCCATTCAAAAACTTTTCTTCTGGTGAAGCCATTCTTTTGTTGATTTGGATGTATGCTTGCGGTCATTGTCATAATGAAAATTGAAATTCCTCTTCGTCTTCAGTTTTCTAGTAGATGCCTGAAGGTTTTGGACCAAAAGTGACTGGTATTTGGAACTGTTTATAATTCCCTCCACCTTTACTAAAGCCTTAGTTCCAGCTGAAGAAAAGCAACCCCAAAGCATGATACTGCCACCACCATGCTTTGCAGTGGGGATGGTGTTCTTGTGGTGGTGCAAAGTGTTGTTTTTGCGCTAAATGTACCTTTTGGAATTGTGGCCAAAAAGTTCAACCTTGGTCTAATCAGACCATAACACATTTTCATACATGCTTTTGGGAGACTTGATGTATTGTTTTGCAAATTTTAGCTGGGTCTGGATGATTTTCTGTGTAAGAAAAGGCTTCCGTCTTGCAACCCTACCCCATAGTCAGACATATGGAGAATACGAGAGTTTGTTTTCACATGTAGTACATAACCAGTACTTGTCAGAAATTCCTGCAGCTCCTTCAGTGTTGCTGTAGGTCTCTTGGCAGCCTCCCTGACCAGTTTTTGTCTTGTTGTTTCATCAATTTTGGAGGCACGTCCAGTTCTTTGAACGTGACTGTTGTCCCATATCTTTCCACTTTTTGATGACTGTCTTCACTATGTTCCATGGTATATCCTATGCTGTGGAAATTTGTTTGTACCCTTCTTCTGACTGATACCTTTCAACAATGAGATCCCTATGATGCTTTGTAAGCTCTCTGAGAACCATGGCCTTTGCTGTAGCAGGCAACTGAGTAAATGTAAGGAAAATCCTACTAGAACAGCTGAACTTTATTTGGGGTTAATCAGAGTCTCTTTAATTAATGACAGGTATGTACCCAAGAAGACTGAATGCTGTAATTAAATCAAAAGGTGATTCAACAAAGTATTAGTTTAAGGGTGTGCACACTTATGCAACCAGCTTATTGTACATTTTTTTTATTTTTTATATTTTGTCCCCCAACAGATTTTTTTGTTTTTCAATTGAATTGTACAGATTATAGATCACGTTAAAGGTGGGAAAATATATGAAATGATTTATTGTGGTCTCATATTTTTATATCACAAAAACCTGGCATTTTAACAGGGGTGTGTACACTTTTTATATCCATTGTATTTATGTATATATCAGAGGACTGTTATTTTGGCACAGAATGTGCTCACAGTCACATTTTAAAAAGAGAAGGCAGAAGCAATGATATATTCAAGCAGATGCACGAAAACAAATTCTTCAGAGTGATGCAAAACATAAAGCATCAGGCACCAAAGTGAACATACACCATATAATATATAACCACAGCTAATAAGCACATGCCATATAATATATAGCTACAGCTAATAAACACACACCATGTAATATATAACCACAGCTAATAAACACACACCATATAATATATAGCCACAGCTAATAAACACATACTATGTAATATATAGCCACAGTTAATAAACACACACCATACAATATATAACAACAGCTAATAAATACACACCATATAATACATAGCTACAGCTAATAAACACACACCATGTAATATATAACCACAGCTAATAAACACACACCATGTAATATATAGCAACAGCTAATAAACACACACCATGTAATATATAACCACAGCTAATAAACACACACTATATAATATATAGCCACAGTTAATAAAAACACACCATATAATATATAGCCACAGCTAATAGTTCTCAAATTTATGCCACAAATTTCTATGTGGAGAATACTATTTTAAACTCATTATGCATTATACACGATGCACAGCTTTCAGGACAGAGGATAAATTCAAGAGAGACAGTTTGGATCAGGAAAGGGATAGCTATGGGTAGGTGATAGGAAAATAGGATAGAAGACTGCAAAGAGGTCAGGAAAACTGTCTAGCAGTTGGTGACGATATAAGAAGGGAAATTATGAGCAGGTGGAGGAACTGGGAAATATGTAATATGTGAGAAGGAGAGAGTTAGTGAGAGAGACGAACATAAGTGAACAACTAACAGAACAGTAAATGAAGAAGAAGGGTAAAATTATGAGAGAAGGCTCAGAATTTGTCTTGTACCCTATGAAACAGAGAGAAGAAAGGGATCAGGGATGTCCTATATATACACAACACCATCAAAGGGCATGTATATGCTGTGAAAGGAGAAAGAGATTGGGGCTGTCCTATAGGTACATCACACTGTCAAAGTACATGTAGAAGCTATCGAGTTTAAGAATGTAGACAGAGTGATGGAAGTACAGGGGGGTATCAGCTCAACTAAGCAATATTCAACATTGATTTCAGAATATACTGTTTCATAGAGAGTATACTAAGTTGGATTGTATTGTAACTGAGAATTTTAAAATATAGACCACAAATATAAGTTCTGGACCTTCTGAGATGGATGGAAGAGTGCATACAGCCAGGTAAAGGGAGGGGCATTAGCATTGGTACTAGCTTGAACAATCAGATAAACATGGCAGATCATGGGCCAAACAGCAACATGAAATATTCTAGGGCAAGAGGTTAAATAGAGTCACATCTGTTCTGAAACTGCGGGTGATTTCAACATAACATAGCATTCTCTCCTAGCATATCTCATTTCACAGTCCTAGAGCAAGGGATTTTGTCATCAGTTTTGTATGTTCACACATGTTTTATTCGCTGTTCTTCAACCTTTACAATTAACAAGCCGAAGAAAAAATATTGTGTGTTAGCTGTATCATCCCAAATAATTTTTCTACTACATTATTTTAAATACGACATATTTAATATGTGCACATATATCTGTTTGTGCATGATGAAATTAAATCACGAAATGTCCTTCTAATCTAAGTTTCACTGCAGTCATTTTGTAGTTATATGATCCGATATGCTGGAAAATTATTAACTGGGAAGTCACAAAGGAAGTAAGTGCATGTGGAGAAATTTCAGCCAGAAGCACAAGTCGTATTTGTTTTCTTAACCTGAGCAAAAATCCCTAGACAGTATAGTTTTAAACACTAGCTATCTGCATAAAACAAGACATTTATATTATAAAATGTCAAACCAAACAAAAGTATCTGCTTTTACACAGCTTGTTAAGTGTACTTGAGGTTAGAAAAAGTTAAGAAACATCTTGGTATCATAATATAAAACAAGCGATATGTGAATTGCCCAGTTTTGAATTGAATCAGAAATGTATGTATGTATGTATGTATTTTACAGTACATATATTTATTTAATAAATTCATTTTGATTTATCATTTTGAATAGAAAAGCAATAAGCATGTGTAGCTGCTTCCATTTGAAGCAAAAAATGGCTATACATAGGGAAATGTTTATTTATGACAGAGAAATTGTTTTATATAAATGTATTAAGCAACAAGGTATATATCTCTCTCTTCTAACTGTCAATGAACATTGCCCAGTACTGCATTATATTAAGTGAAAAAACAAAAAAACTCTTTTTTGTTAATGTAGCATTTCATTAGCAACTCTGATGCAATGATACTTAAGGTAACTTATGTACCTTTTGTGAGACTAGAACCTCTGATTTTCTAATGACATGCCTACATCTTAAATGCTGTAATTCATTCATTCACTTCTTTAGCTTCATGCTTTAAAAGAAACTGTTCAGTTTCATTTGAAGCAAAGTATGTGAAACAAATGTTGGGTTTAATATTGATCAAATGAGCTAGCTCAAAAATAAGCAGCCTGTTTAAAATAATTTGGACTTGGTCCATTAAAGTTTTTGTTTCTATAATGCTTCTGGAAATAGTTTAAAATGTTCCTTATAGTGAAGGCTGTGGCAACTGTTGAATGTAACTCTGTGGAAATGAGTCATGCTATTAATGCCAGCTATGTTAGACCCCTAGCCTAAGTGATTAATGTCGATAATTCCTCTCCAGTGGACTCATTAAATCTGCTCTTATTTTTCTTACAAGCCTATGACATTTCCTACTTTCTTAATTTTGGAGGTAATGACAGTGCTATGATTATATACTTATATTCTTTTCCACTTCCAAGCAGTTTTCTTTGGCAGAGGTGCACATTTCCTAACACCCATACATGCACATTCAGCCTGACGCAAAAACAGTTACAATTCCATTAGCTAATCTAAATGTCATTAATTTATAGGCATGCACTGAAAAGCAACATTCTAACAGTATTCAAAACTGTACCATCAGTAAAAAACATCTCAATAGAAATGCAATTTATAATACTTCAAAAAATCCTGTTGTCACAAAATTTCCAAGCAAAACAAAAAGAAATTATAGAATGAATCTGGAGCTCAGCCTTGAGGAATTAAATTTCAGTCTAATTGAGATCATACATAGCATGTGCAGTTTTGGCACGTAAATCATATTAATCAGAACTGCTTTAATCGTGGATAATTTCTCCTGTATGTGTGCCAGATAGGCCAGTCTGCTATTGGCCCACCTTCTCAGTCTATTTAAGTTTGCACCTTTGACTTCATAAACACCCGCTTAGAAAATTGGGGTCAACTTTCCTCCATGCAGACATACTAAGCAGCCTCTAGAAAGGTTCCCTTAATGACTGACTTGCCTCTCATATGGAAATAAAGATCTGCAGATTCCTGAAGCCTGACTGCTTCTTGTGATTGCAAATTATGTTGGAAGTAATCCTTCTCTCAAACTCCTCTGATAGCATTCCCAAGAGATAATCTGGGAAGAGGATGAGCAGGATGACAATCTGGTGTCTATGATTTGACATTTAAATTATTGAAACATGTGTTCTTTAATCTACTGGTGTTATGCAACTATGCATGTCAGCAGATGATACATAAAATATAGGGACTTGATTTTGAACTTCTTTCTTAGTTGCTTAGGTGGCATTTGTACTGAATCTTTTGCTTATTTTTTTTCCCTTTTTTATAAGTTTTTTAATTTATAATTGTAGATGGCATGATAAAAATATAGTATTCAGGAAGGATAAATTATTAGAAAAACTTATACTCTGTCAACCTCTAATTAACTGATGCTTAGAATATTGTAACAGTAAGGTTTCTGGGTTGTATTGAACAATGTCTTGAATGTCAGCACTAGCTAGATGTCATACTGAGTTTCATCTTAGAGTCTCTTTCTTCCATGTTTTTGCTACCTATGAGTTAGTTTATAGATTTATTATACAAATAAAGTATGCAGATAAATAGAGAGAGATAAATAGAAAAACATCACCACTCACTTGGCTATCGCACATGTGCATTTACAGAAACTGATATACACACACACACACACACACACACACACACACACACACACACACACACACACACACGACACACACGCAAGCACATACATACACGTGTGTGTGCAGGATTGTCTGTGTGCATGTATGTGCATGTTTGTGTCTGTGATTGGTAACTCAGCGTGATGGTTTCCCTATGAAATATGTCTAGAGCTGTGATTCTAATGAGTATAACACTATAGTGTAAGATTTTAGTATCAGCTCTGGAGGAGACCAGTCAGAAGTATCAGTTAACCAGAGCAGAATGCTAGTGATCCTTATGTCTGACATGGAAATAAAGACTACCCCTGGGATTCAATTAACTCCGTGCAAGAATAGCACTAATCTTGCACAGTGTCTCGTATCCATATAGCACAGCAGCACGCCTTGCATTTTCATGAAGGCACGCTGCTGTTCAACTTATATGGACATGAACTATAAACAAGTGCAGGGGGCATGTTCAAGTACTGCATGTATATTGAACATGCCCCCTGCACTCAGAATGTGCTGTACAACATTTCTAATAGGATATGGCATAATATTATAGAATTACTCTAATATTATGCCAGTATTTCAGTCTGCGGACACTGAAATGAAAATAATGATCATTTCAGTGTCCGTGGACACTGAAATAAACACGGCATCAGGAACGCAATGCAGGGGGTGTGTGACAGGTTCTGTGACACACCCCCTGTATTGTAAAAGTGCTGTACAACACCTCCACAACCTGCTAAAGCAGGAAATGTGTGAAAATGCATGAATAATGGGTGATCAATGCCTCAAAAGGGACACAACATACATATTGCCCCACAAACTCAGAAAGTTGATAGAAAGCAGTTCATGCATAAGCATGAATTACCAAAGGATAGAGATCTGAAAGCAAATGTATTCCAATGTTCCCTGACAGCAGTCCATGTGGACAAAGGCACAAATATTGGGGGAAAAGCAATAAAATAGTGACACCTCTGAAAAATTGCCCTCACACACTTAGAAAGTTGATAGAAAACAGGATATGTATTAGCAGGAGTCCCTGAAGGATAGAAGCCTGAAAGCCAAATGAATGCCATTATTTCCCGATTGCAGTCTTTAATGACTTGATAGAACACTACAAAACTTACTTATATAACATAATAATATAAAAATAATATTATATATTTTTTTCTAGGTTAAGGAATGTTTAAGCGTAGCTAAGCGGGTGTGCATGTTATGGCCCACCACTTACCATAGCTTAAACATCCCATAGGAGATGAATACAAATATACAGGTGAAATTTCCAGGCTGAGATAGTGTAATGGTTAGAGTCCTAGCTTTACATGCAGGTGTTCATGGTTAGAGTGTCAAAACAGGCAACTTATTTCTCCATGGGAAAGTAGTTTTAAAAATATTTTTGTAAACTCAAATTATGTACCAACTGTTTTTTGTCAACCAGGGTAGTGTAGCTCGTGTACAATGTAAGTGTGAGTGCATATAACATGTGAAACCACCCATGTACATACAAGTGCCCCATACAGTATAGTCACACCCCTTCCCAATTTAAGGAAAACACATAGAGGGATGGCATGTAAAGTATATGATATGCACTTAATAAAGGAAACCAGTCCTCTGATATATTTAAAAAAATTAAAAGTGAGCAATGGTTAGCAATGCTCAGCTATGCTTAGCAAGTGTAACCATTGCTAAGACATGATTGCTAAGTAGCAGGTAGCTCAGCTGAGTGGATTTGCACACAGTTAAACACTGGCCAACAACTTCTCCTTTAAGCAGTGTTAAAACCGGCAAAGCAGATTTGTGCACTGCTTAGCTGAGCTTAACCTTTTCAAAATGGTCCAATAACAGAAAAGGGTGGGAATAGCACACTATATAAACTATAATCTGTTATAGTCCATCTGTGCAGATAAAATGGCTGGCGTTAAAGAGGGAGTGCACTTTTGGGTGCACTGCTGGAGCATTCAGGACTCCAGGGTTATAGCTGGATGCCTTGTTAAAAACCATGAGGAGAGACTGCTGCAAGGCCAGTACCAGGGTTCACAATACAAATCAGAGGCCTGGGACCATCTTGCACATGAACTCACCAGTGCTACTGGCATCCCCTGGACTGATGAGCAGGTACGGCACCACTATGCTGACCTAAAGCATATTAAGGGGGTGCTCTTGAACCAGTTGATCCAAGATGGATGGGCCCAGAATGCTTCAGTAGTGTGTAAGTATCACTATCAAGTAATTTGTAGCAAATACTAGCCTAAGAATGTGATAGACAGATATGAATAATGTGTGTTTTTCTCCCCTACAGCTGCAGCAGAAAGGGCTGCGAACATTGAAGCCCACTGTGACAGACTGCTGAGGCTACACCGACAGGCTGGTGAGTACAAATCTATTTTGCAGTATTTAGACCAAATAGCTAAGAAGGAGTACATTGCATACTGCTAGTAGGTATATTCTTAACTGTGTTAACTGAATAAATATAAAGGTCTGACTGACTAATATTGATGTGAAATAAAGACCTTTACAAAAAAACTGTTGTGTTTATTCTGATAAGTTGTTGTATAAATATATACTGCACTAATCTCTGAACCCAGAATAGTAATGTGTAAAGTATGATCCAACAAATCACTGGAACCACCACAATGGATAAAACAGCAAACTTATTTTATTGTATAACAGAACAAGCGCTTTCACGCACCCAACTTGTGCGCTTCATCAGGTTATATTGCATTGAAGTGAATGTTCTCTTTATATACTAAAGCACGCCCTAATTAACAAGTATTTTGGCGGGTAAAAACAATTTATATCAATTTAAAAATTAATTGAAATCACCATTTAAAATGGTCATATAGTAGAATATTATAGACATTTCTCCAAACCTTTTTCAACAAATCATAGATACTGTCAATTCATTGTGTCCATTACTATGTTATATAAAAAATACAACCATATAATCCTATGTTAAATACATTTTGTTAATCAGTTCAAAATACTTACGTTCCAAAGATCATTAAAACATAATTTAATTCATATCCTGTATAATAAATTCTGTAGAGACTCATATAAAATTTTTTATATAGGGGTTAACTGTCCTTACATGAAGGATCAGTAATCATTGTAAATGCAAAAGCATAACGGAAGGGGGGGGGAGGGGGGGGGAAGGGGAAAAGAATTGGTAAAAGGGGAATGCAGAAAAAGTAGCACTATTTAGACCAGAATAGCCTGTATCATAGCAATAAAAACATATAAATTAAATCAATGACATAATTGACCTTCTATATATTCACATGGATACAAATCAGAATTCATCGATCTAAACTAAATAACATCATAAACCTTACAATGCAGAATGCTTCAGTAGTGTGTAAGTATCACTATCAAGTAATTTGTAGCAAATACTAGCCTAAGAATGTGATAGACAGATATGAATAATGTGTGTTTTTCTCCCCTACAGCTGCAGCAGAAAGGGCTGCGAACATTGAAGCCCACTGTGACAGACTGCTGAGGCTACACCGACAGGCTGGTGAGTACAAATCTATTTTGCAGTATTTAGACCAAATAGCTAAGAAGGAGTACATTGCATACTGCTAGTAGGTATATTCTTAACTGTGTTAACTGAATAAATATAAAGGTCTGACTGACTAATATTGATGTGAAATAAAGACCTTTACAAAAAAACGGTTGTGTTTATTCTGATAAGTTGTTGTATAAATATATACTGCACTAATCTCTGAACCCAGAATAGTAATGTGTAAAGTATACAACTGTGTTCCATGCAGCACTGTTTTGTGTAAACCTTTGCTTTCCATATTGTAGTAACCAAAAGGATTAATGCACAGTACAATAATTATCTGTTATGCATGAATCACAAGATTTCAAGTTCAGACTTGGAAACATATGATCCGCTGTGGCGACCCCTAACTGGAGTAGCCAAAAGAAGAAGACTATCTAACCAAAAGACTATTAGGCAGAAACTAGGTAAACAAGGAACAACGGTTCCCAAATAGCTCATAGTGATGAGAAATTGCTTAGTTGTTAATTCTGTGTACCCAGACACGGTTCAAAACAGGGAGTTGTACTAAGATGTGTGCAAATCTACATACTAGGAATCAGGAATAAATGTAAAAACAGTTAGGTAGTGTTAACATAACCTTTCCCCACAAGTTTTACAGGTAAGGAAATATTGCTAGTAGCTGTATGAAGGGTCTACTAATGCATGTATTCTGTTTGCTATGCAACTGTTCCAAATCTGTTTTATGGGGTTAATTGGAACACCCACGCATGCTGTTATAACTAATCTTGAAATGTATTGCTCATTACTAACCAACATAATTTGAAAAACCTCAACACCATAGCGCATCTGGGAAGGTAGATCCCAGTGGATCTACCTATCTCTCCTCATCTGGCCATGGCACCAGGCCCCAGCATGTCTGGGACCCAACCTGGATCTGCCTCCTCCACTGGTCCTGCACCCCACTGGCACAGCTATAGGATCCAGATGTCAGCCTAGCTGGGCAAGCTAAAATGTCCAGCACCCACTCTGTCCAACCAGTGCTTTGTGTCCCTGCCCAAATAGCTGACACACACACTTTGAGATAAGTTTATACAACCACACAGACAATCCTGGGGAAGGCTGGCACAGGTTCTCCATCTGTGCCCCCTTTTCCAGACTATACAGTAGTACCACTTTCCACCACCCAGCTAATATTTATCAGCTACCCAAAGGCCCTTAAAAGGCTGCCCAATTATTACTGTGCAATATTATTATCCAATTAGTAGTATGACTAAACAGTCTCAAGGCTTATTAGCGTGACCTGGTACAGGATCCTTATAAACATGCAATGTACTCTTAGATCTTAACTTATCTCTACACAAACCAGCCACAGTTAAAAGGTTTTAAAATATTTAATAATAAATAATCAAAACCACAGGACAATACTTTCTACTACACAGTCAGCGCTAGTCAAGAGTTCAGAGATCACACAGAAATACTTAAAATAAATTAGCAGTACAGTTCTGACATCACAGAAAAACACTTAGTCTAATCTTTCTAGCTTCTAGCTGTCCCTAAAAGAAAACGCAAGTCTAAGATAACTTACATAAGACAACAGGCAGAGTGCTGATGAGTTGGATGGTCAAGACAAAAATGTTTAATGCCTTCTGGTTCTCTCAGTTTAAACTGAAACTGCAGTTCTGATAAAACATTACATCATTTCACACTTTCCTGGTGTTCCCAAGCTGACAGAAACTGCATTTACATTATTTTACACTTAGAGCAATAAAGGACATTTCATATGTAAATTCTGGTCATTAACTTTAGCCTTAAAACAATAGGTAGGAAGCCTTCATCTAGCCAGACCGGAGCTGACTTTAGATCAAAGGGTCACAACATGCTTTTACAGGGTCAGTAGAGAGCACTGTTGCTACTTTTTTGTGACAGCATTTTTTTCATTTAAGACAACAAGCCTGTGATTTGCATTCATATTTACAAATGATAGAATTATGTGCAAAATTCTATCTGGCTAGGCTGGCAGCCTTCACCCTTCTCTACCAGTCTTCACAGAAGTCAGCACAGATTAAGCACCTACACATTTAAACATGTGCTGGCATCACTTAGCATCATGCAAACCTGTTTACAATTGCATAAAACTGCTTTAATCACTCTGTTTCCATCAGCCACTGTTCTGCCTAGCAACAAAATAATCAGCCCTGCCACGTCTCGAACCCAGGGACCTGCACACCATAGTCAGTGCAAAGTACCACTACACCATCTGAGTTGTATGAATTGCTAATGCTTTTTCAAACATATCATAAGGTAGAGTCATTCAACAGTAGGGAAAAGATTATGTAGAATCAGTCAGGTTTTGTATTTATACATATATGCATATATATATATATATATATATATATATATATATATATATATACATGGAGATGTATGTATATATATATATATATATATATATATATATATGGGTACGTATCACTTCACCTAAAACTCATTTCATCTAAACACATTTCACTGAGACCAAATCACCTAAAGTTAATTTCACCTAAAACACATTTCACTGACAAGTACTACAATAAGCCAATTCAAAGGTATATGTCCTTTTCCCCACTGTAATGCGATCCTGGTGTTAGAATATATAGTTGGGGGGTGAGCAGGGCATAGCATCCCACTTATTTTGGGTTTATCTTGTCTGGTTTTGTTTTACATTATTTGTTAAAAGCCAACTAGGTGGGAGGATGTGCTGGGATGCACAATGTCAGGTAAATAAGCTGTACATGTTGTACACATGTGCAATCTCAGTTTCTGTGCATCCAACAGAGTTAGATTTCTACAGCTACTGATTGTTGCATTGTCCTGACATAGACATAGGTACTTAAATAAGCATGATTATCAGGTTGAAATTTCAGAGATGTCCAACCATGTTATGATCTTGTGTCCATTCCTACTACAAACAGCCATATGACCACTGACATAGCTGTATGGACTCAGCAATACCTTACCTGTAAAACTTGTCTCCACCAAAGTAGAGTAATCCCCTTTGCTGGACAGCAGCAATACACAAACCACATAATTGGTCATTATGTCAGCTGTACAGGTCAGAGTAGGAGCAGGCACCAACTTGGCAGTGAGTCAGCCTTTGTCTGAATGAGCATATAAGGTCACAGGTGGATTACTGTAAGGCTAACTATGAGTTCAAATTGGACATATCCACCAAGGGCAATCACAAGGCCATCTTATGTCTGTAATCTCAGAGGCGACAACACAACCTACCATAGCTATAGGCAACCTGCTGTAGACAGGTGTAGGGCAAACATCACCCCTCCTGGATACCATAATTGTAGGTGGATATGCATAGCACCTGCACCCCTCCCCTCATCATCAAGGGACAGGTGCATACTGCCTAATCAAAGTCAACAAAAGCAAGTTTCCATGGGACCTGAGAGCATTCCTGTCTGCATCCTACATGAACTCCAGCTCCATTACACATTGTATGCAAGCAAAGCCTGAGCAACATTGACATCCCATCTGCAAGGAAGATGGCCACTGTCATCCCTCTACACAAACGTGAATGATGAATGGTGGTTTATGCAATGTACTGGCCCTCACTGGGGGGAACATGACACATCAGGACCAAGAGTGAAATGCAGGTTCATACTGTGCTGATAGATGACAGGGGTATGATGTGGTTGCAAGTGGTGGCTAATGATAGGCAATATTGATGTGCTGGCTCTGTATATAACTTTGGGCAATGTCTGAGGTCATGTGATGTGTTTCCCTATTTATGTCTTCCAGGTGCTATGAAACGTCAGCCAGCGTACACTGCAGAGGAAAGTGCAGCCATTACAGAAGCAATACTACAGCACCATGCGGTGCTGTTTGGCCAGAGCCGACAAAATCTGTGGGGGTGGACTGCCCTGTGGGACGACCTTCTCCACAGAGTGAACACCTTGGGCCACCATGGTCGCACATAGGATCGGGTCAGTCATCAGGCAACTGACCTAATACATCATGCCCAGCAAAAGGCTGCTGCCATGGCCAGGAACCATTCCACCACTGGTGGGGATCCTGCTATGCAGGCTCCCCTTACACCAACAGAGGAGCTCCTTGCCAACCTTGGGGCAGCCCCCATACAACAACCAATACATGAAACGCTAGTAGTGGAGGTGGGTAGCACCCAGGCAACAGGCGAGGAGCCTCCAGGTAAGGCCACAGTGCACATCAGTTTAATCATGTAGCAGTCGTACTGTCTTCAATAGAGTATCTAGATGCATATGTCACTGCATTTGTGGGTGGGGTTTAGTAATGCACACAAGTGCACATCTATGGCAAGGGACAGCAAATTGTGTACTATCATAGCTTGTACTGTACCTGTGCAGACATGTAGCATTCATCTTGTACCAGTGCCAAATATGAGTCTGCTGACAATACCTCTCCCCTACAACTACATAGATACCTGTGGTCTGCATGTGGGACAGCAGCCTGAAGCCAGTGAGTATGGAATTTTCCAGTTGTGGCTCACCAGTACCCCAGGAATGTTACGGTCATGCATGTGACCATGCACACAACTCTTCCTCTCAGCTATTTTGCATATCTACATGTGCACTTGTGATGGGGTTAACTGCTTTGCATCACAGTGGTCATCACAGGGGCCTATTTGCAGTAGATGTCACATATCTGTAGCATACCTCACAACCTGTCATTGCAGGAAATCTGGACAAAGACTGACAAAAATGGGGAGAACGAAGGCCCAAAACTAGGGACATATTTTATAAATTAGTGTAATACAGTGCTTATAAATGGTGTACTCACATCTGTTAGAATGCCAGGTGTTTGTGAAATACAATAATGAGAGTACAATAATACATTTCTTAACCCTTCTAACCTTTCATGTGACCTATAACATGTACAATCCAATTGCAAAACAAACAAATGTGGTAGGGGGACAATTATGAAGAAAAAATAGATCTACAAGTACGGCAGGTCCAAATGGCCATAACAAATTGAATATCAAACAAAAAAATGGCCAGCACCAAACAAGTGGAACAAACACTCAATTTATTGTGGCAACACCATCAAGGTAATGTGGAAACCACAATGCCCAAAACACAATCAGACTGGTTTCAACATAACCTGCCTTCTTCAGTGAAAACAAATAAAACAAGAAAGAACTATATATACAATAGGTCACAGACACCAAAATCTTCCTATTGGTTGGCTATAAATGTTCATTTATTCCAGGGTTAAACAAACCCCCTAACTTAATTATCCAACTTCTTTCTTTTTGATTCAAAATAGTATGCCAACCCACCTTGGTAGTCCTATCACCCTAAATGTGGTCAATTATAACAAATTTAAACTCTGTTGAGTTGTGTGTAATTGTGTGTTTGTATAGGGAACTAGACACCCTTTTGTTCCTGATGTCAATCAAATGTTCAGATATACGAATGCATAGGGACCTAGAAGGCTGACAAACATAAAAGGCAGAACAAGAGCAAGTTGCCAAATATACAAGCCAATCAGTACTACAATTCCCAAAAAATTTAATGCCATAAACTTTCAATGTGTTTCTGCTGGTAAATTGTTTGGATTTAAGTATATGTCTACAAAAAGAGCAATGGCCACAGGGTATACAGCCAATCAATTTGTCCCCAACCAGTGTGAGTTGGTGCTTGGAAAGTTCTGATCCTCCCCTCTATATTTATTACGACTGAAATATGACCCCAAAGTAGGCCCCCTACAAAAAGAAAATAAACATTTGGATGTAAGAATTTCAGACAATTCATTATCGACCCATAAAATACCCCAATGTTGGTCAAAGATATCTCTTAATAAATTGATATTACATGAAAAGGTAGTAACAAACCTAATGCATGAAGTATTATCCAGATTCTTTCCCTTATATTCCAATAACGTTGATCTCTCCTGTTGTGATGCCCAATTACTGGCAGTCATGATGTTATCAAACTCATATCCCCTGTTCTGAAACCTACAAATCAAGTCTTGTTTATAATATTTATAAGAGTTCCCGGAAGAACAAATGCATCTAATTTGTAAAAATTGAGACTTCAGAATGTTCCTGGTGATGTCCAGGATGAAAGCTGATGGCGTGTAGTAAAGTATTGTACTCAGGATGTTTATGGAAGACCTTAGTACTGAGTGTATGATTAGGCTCCCTGGTGATAGTAACATCCAAAAAATCGATTTGCTGGGCATGACAATTAACTGTAAACTCAATGCCCCGCTTTTTGTCATTCAAATATTGTATAAACTCTTGCAAATAAGAGCTATCAGCCCTCCAAACCATCCAGCAATCATCCAGGTAACACCTCCATATATCAGTCTCAGCTAAAAAGATGTTATGATTGGTATCATAAATCAATTGCTCTTCCAAAAAACCCATAAACGGGTCCGCATAGATGGGAGCAAAAGATGCTCCCATCGCAGTGCCTTTAACTTGCCAGTAACATTTGCCATGAAAACAAAACACATTCTTATTCAAAATGTGTTCCGCAAGACATATTAATAACGTGTTAAAACCTGGGAAGTATATTTCAGCCTTATTTAACCAATATTCGAGGGCTTCCAAACCAGCCCAATGGGGAATGTTGGTATATAGTGCAGTGATATCCAATGTACACATGAGCCAATCCTGATCTAACTATGTGTCCGAAAGAATCCGTAAAAACTGTGTGGTATCCTGAATCCTGGATCTAACGTAACCCAATAAGGGTTTAAGATATTTGGTTAGAAAGGTCGACAGAGGCTCGGTCAAAGAGCCTCTGCCAGACACAATCAGTCTGCCTGGTGGCTTCTGTAAATCCTTATGGATTTTCAGTAGCAAATACAGATATTTGTATTCGGAGTCTGGTACCGTGAGATGATGTAAATTGGTATTAGTGATAATGCCCTCCTCCAAAACCAGTCTAAGAAAATCATCAGTTTCTTTCTTGAATCTTGCTGTTGGATCCAAGGGCATATACATATAAAATCTGCCGTCAGACAATTGTCTATCGGCCTCCTCCATATACATTGGCCAATCCATCACAACCACAGCCTCACCCTTATCCGCTGGTAAAATAACCAGCTCTTTGTTGTTCTTGAGATTGATTAGGACTTGTTGTTCAACCTGAGTAAGATTAGATCACATAATATGAGATTCCAATGTTTTAAAATGTAAATCTTTTAATACACATTCTTGAAAAATTGAAGCATACTTGTGCATATAAATAGTGTACACACACCTGTTAGAATTCCAGGTATTTGTGAAATACAAAAATGAGGGCACAATGACACATTTCCAAACCTTTCCAACCTTTCATGTGATTATAACCTGTACAATCCAATTGTAAAACAAACAAGTCTGGTAGGGGAACAATTATGACACACAAAAAAGCTTACAAGAAGCTAGATGCATACATGTACACAGGCTGAAGCTAATACTGTGTTGAAGCAGCTTTCAATATTATTACAGCATTACGTCTTCTTGGGTACACACCTGCCATCAATTACAGAGACTCTTTGATTAACAGCAAATAACGGTCAGCTGTTCTACCATGATTATCCTAAATTTACTCAGTTGCCTGCTACAGCAACAGCCATAGTTCACATACAGCTTACGAAGCAGCAAAGGGATCTCATTTGTAAATGGTATCAGCCCAGAGAGGGGTACATACACATTTCTACAGCATTGCATATACCATGGAACACAGTGAAGATAGTCATCACATAGTGGTGGAAATATGGGGCAAGAGTGACATTGCAAAGAACTGTTCATCCCTCCAAATGTGTGGAAAAAACAAGACCCAAACTAGCCAGGAGACCTACAGCAACAGCGCAAACCAAAAAAATGACACCAGCCCACAGGATACAGATCCACAAATGATCTCCAGCCAAGCAATATTAGTACTAAAAACTGGTTTAATACAGGCTTTGCCTCAAAAATTCATAAAACACAATGTGAACACAATAAAGTTAAGCGCTTTCACCCAGTCCAAATACCAGGCTTCATCAGAAGCCATAGCATTGTGTCAATCAGTTTAAATAACATAATTGCAACATGTGACAGCTCTTCCCCACCAATGAATTGAATACATACATCACCTGTTTTTTTAAAATGGTACAATTAAAACATTAGTTACATTTGTTTGTTAAAAAAACAAATGAAATACAATAATACACTTCTGATCGTACTCATATCAGCACTGTGCAGATTAAAAACATATGAATGTACAAACAGTGTGTATAATATGTACATAAATACAATGGAAATATTATAATCTAGCAGCCCTTACATTTAAAACACTGCCAATGCTAATGTTGTCATTGAGTCCCGGGGCTCTCCCAGCATCTAATCTCAGTTGCCAAAGCAACTCTTTGTACTCCAATCTAGATTCCCAACTACCACCCTGGGGGTCAATACACACCTGTTCCAATACAAAAAACTTTATGTCCATATTTTTACAGGTTTGAGAATGTTTGTAAAAGGCATTTGTATCTTTCCTTCTACTAACCTCATACATGTGTTCATAAATTGCCTTTCCATTTTCCCTACATAAAAACTTGAGCATTTCATACACATACCCAAATATACTACCCCCTTGGTCCTACAATTAAAGTATTGAGATGCTTGAATGTTAAATCTCCTCGACGGGATATATAGAGAACCCTGGTTCAGCATATAGCAGCATTGATGACAGGCACCACACCTGTAAGTACCTTTCTTGATTCTACCTTGTCCACCCTGCACTTCGACAACTCTTTCCATACATTCCTTAAGGTTCATATCTCTCTTCCTTATAAAATGGGGATGGACAGGTAAAAAAACAGAAATGTAATTCACTATTAACACTGGCCAATATTTTGTAATAATTCTTTCCACTTCAGGTGAAGTCAACGAAAAGGTGTGTAAAAAAACCCTCCTTTTTAGAAACCTTGGAGGAACATTTACCCACTTCCAATCCTCCATTACCCAATAATGGGGAAAAAATTTTGTCCCTATTCTCTATGACTTCCCTAGCTATATTCTCAATAAGTCTTTTAGGATAGCCCCTCTCCACAAAAAGTGTAGTAATAAATCCACTTCTTTCAAAAACTGTTCCATTAGGGTTGTCATTCTTGACACCCTAATCATTTGACCTTTCACTATTCCCCTTTTTTGATAAAAAGGATGTCCACTTTCAAAATGCAAATATGCATTTGAAAATGTCTTTTTCCTAAATATTTTAGACTGAAAACAATCTTTCTCATAGTCTTTATATATTGTGACATCCAAGTAATCTAAATTATCTTCGTTCACATTCAAAGTGAAAGTCAAAAACTCAGTGGACTCATTAATATAACAGAAAAATTCTTCTAATTTTTCTTTAGAACCTTTCCATAACAGACAAACGTCGTCCAAAAATCTTGTGTATTTAGTAATATAATTTATCCAATCAGTCTGTAGTATAAATTTCTGTTCATTCATGTGCGTGTGTGTGTGTGTGTGTGTGTGTGTGTGTGTGTGTGTGTGTGTGTGTGTGTGTGTGTGTGTGTGTGTGTGAGCATGCACGTGTGTGCATGTGTAGCAGCAAACAGTATAGTGCAGCTATTAATTTACATATGTTGTCTTTCCTCCACAGGTGGTCAATGGTGGTTGCAGTCCCTCCCACTCTGTATCTGATGTCGGTGTCTCTGCAGACTCTGGCAAGGATGATGGTCATATTTAGGCACAGGTGGTGTGGTCAGGAGTTGAATCTGTGCCATCGGTTGCCATCCCACACTCATCCACAATGTCCCCACACACAGTCACAATACCCACACATGCCTCCTCCCCAGCAGCTGCAGATGATGGACAGTTGGCAGATGGTGGCATGGAACAGGCTAGTGTGTTGACTATGTAGGTGTGAGTGTAGACACTGTCCTTAGCCAGAGTGCAGGCGAGGTCCCACACAGGCAAATGGACAAGGGTGCTCACAGGAGGACTGCTGCTCATCAAGCCACTGTAGCAAGTGCCACAGCAGGTGTCACCAAAGGTATGTTTCAGGCTGTCATGGATGCACATGCACATAGTGAATGCAACTCCAGACAAATACTCAGGGTGGTGGATGCAGCTCTTTCTGGTTTAGGTGGTGGCATGCATGACCTTGCTGAGGCTACATACCAAAATACTGAGGTCATGAATAGGCAGTGGGGTGAGACCTTGGCAATCCTTGACCAGGGCATGTCTGTGCTAGACTGTGTGGTGGGAGATGGGTGTCAGACACATGGCTGAAGGCACCAACATCAGCTGAGAGTCTACGGGGCCATGCACCTTCACACTCCCATAGTGGCAGTGACACCAGCACTACCAAAGGGGGGGTGCTGTCCACATCACACCAGAGCAGGCCATTTACACATGGTCATGGCCGGTCCTGTCAGGGACACGGATCCAGCAGACAGCAGTCACCATCAGGAAGCAGTACTGCATCTGGCCTTGGGCCTGGTGGTGCCAGTGAGACCCCTGGTAGGACCAGTTCACATGTCCATGGCTGGAGGCGGTGAACTGGACACCCTGCCATTTATGGTCTACAGCTGTCCAATATACCCCTGTGTAGGGCAGCCACATGGCATGACTGTGTGCATACATGCACACACTCATCTGTATCACAGGCAAGTCACTTCCAGACATACACAGCATCTCTGCATAGCCCATCTATGGGATACCCCTTCAAGCACTCACACATGGATGTCAACCGTATGGCCCAGCCTAGGCCTCTGGCAAACCAAACACCATACCTTGTGCATATCATGATACCTGTGCCAGATCCCTGTCATCCATACCATTGATGCAGGGACACGTTAATATGGGTCTGATGCACAGGGTGAATATAGTACAGTGTAGCTATGTAATACTGTTCAAGGTGCTGTCTGCTTGCATTTGTTATGGGTACACATAAAGGTGTATGTATCTTATTACCCATGATGCATTATTGGTGTTAGTACCACTGCCTGCATGTAGTCTGACATGCTGTATTCTGTTTGTGTTCCAAATGCCTGTGTGTCTGCAGGCTGTGGCCCTGCAGATATTACCAATGTGGAGTATGGCAGAGTGGAAATACACCAACCATTTAATAGCCAAGGTACAGCTTTATATGTATGTTTATCAGGTGTGTATGTATGCAAAAGTGTGTGACTGACACTGTTGTCAAACAGTGTGACCTGGCATACATACCCCTTGTCACAGACCGGTAACCTTCAGACATGCCACCTTAGGGTTGTTTAGTACCACAGGCTTATACATGTGGAACAGGTTATTGGAGTACTTTCAGTAGGTCCCTCACCAGCTTAGCCATTATATTGACTGCAACAGATTCAGGTGTCAGCACCTGTTACCCCTTCCATTTATTTCCCATACACTCAGCCCTGATGCAGTTGGTGAGGGCATGTATGGTACTGTTTATGACAGGTTTGTGGTATGTATTCCTGAGTTCACAGGGTAGAATAGGGAGACAAAATGGTACATTCTTTGCATGCACACAGTAAATATTGACACAGGGGATGTGCATACAGTGTAAGATTATGCTCAACAAGGTTTTTAGGTTGAAAGTAATTCTGTTACAAATATGTAACATAAACAAGGTATAAAATAAAGCTTTCTTAAATGCAGAAACAGAGTTTAGAATTATGTGATTAGCATCCATACTAAATGACTGTGGCTTGGAAAATAAGGAATCTGCTGAATTAACATTTTTCCTTACAGACTTAAAAACAGGATGTATGCAAGAGCAAAAATGCAAAATATGCTTTTAAAGAACACTGTGACAATGTGTTTCCTTAAAAAACATGTTTTTCTGCATATAAAAAGAATGGACACAATATGTTTCCTTAAAAAACATGTTTTTCTACATATAAAGAGAATGGACAACAGGACATGTTTATGACACTGTTACAATGTGTTTCCTTAAAAAACATGTTTTTATACAAAGATACAAATAGAATACTAAAGACAAAAAAACAGGATGTTCACACTGTCAGAAAATCTGAAAAATAATATCATTAAGTCATCAGTTTGCGTCAGTATCTGCAACAATCAGTAGTGTTTCTACAGGATGAACAATTCTCCAAAATAGAATACCAAGAGGAAATGTATATGTGTGTGCATGACTAAAATTGTATATAAAGATCTGTATTAATCCAGTTATGTTAGGGGTATTGATAGGGACACATTTGTCCTGAGGTAAATGTTATATCTCTCACATCATCTGTACTATATGAGAAGTAAAGTGGAACAGTAAGCAACGTTAGGCCATCTGGAGTATGTTTAAAAAAAGAGGGAATTGTTACAGATTATGAATATAAGGCTGAAATTAATTCTGTTGTAAATATGCTGAAAGATAAAGCATAGAATAAAAAGTTTGCTTGAATATATGTATAGAATTTAGCAATGCAAAATTAGCATTCATACTGTATGTATAACAGACAGGCTTCTCTTCACAGCATCAGAAAAGCCTAACAAAGCAATATTGGACATGATTGTCTCATGTTTGCAGAACAAATATCTGTCAATATACATCCTTTTGTATAAACTCAGCAATATGTGATATTTTTTCAATAGGAACAGCTTGCACAGATGTTTCCTTTCAGATTTCTATTAATGACATCCTCACATCAGCAAAAGTGCTTACAAGTAAATCACAAAAGGACAATAAAAAAGTCTAAAAACAGACATTATGTGACTTCCCACAGAAGGCCAAAAAAGATACCAAGAGGAAATAACAACATATATGTGCATGACTAGCACTCTATATAGCAATTATAGTAGTTCAGTTATGTGAGAAAGGGACAGAGAGAGGTATTTTGTAAAAAGTCATCATTCATATCTGTAATGAAGGAAAACTTTGTAAATATATGCTGCAAACTAACAGAAAGAGTGTGTGTCATTTGTTATGAAATAAGTTATCTGTAACTGTGCTTATAGCTGCAAAATATATTTCTTTATCAGTGTTCAATCTGAAAGGCTTGGTGCTTTAAACAGACTACAGATGGAGTCGTGCAAAGCTCTGTGTCTCTGATTCAGCACTAAACAGCCAGCAAGACTGTGTGTCTTAAGAAGACTTTTGTTCCAGCACAACATAGAAGCAGACAGCACACAAATTAAAATACATTTTTCATTTGTGATCCTGACTTCAAATCCATCACAGTAAACAGCACCATATCATTTTTCAATGGCAAGCTAGCCTGCATTCGAACACAGAAGAAGTGGTAAGCCCTGTAGAGGGTCACATCAGTCAAATTGCAGTAACTAACATTTTTACGTATGTGTAAATCCTAAACAGAAGTATTCCAGTTTATACAGCTTGCAGTAGTAAAGTTTTTTTAGACGTCTAAATCCAGAGTGAGACTAGTTCAGGAAAGTCACAGTGCCATAAATTCTTCAAGAAAAGGTGGATACCTACTTTGCACAGCAGTCCGCTGCCTGGTGTGCTTCACCAGCTTCACGAGTGACTTTGAATAATTTCCAGCCATCTGCAACAACAGCCTGATCACCTGTTTTCTTTCTCACTGGTAAGACTTTTTTCTGTGTCACATTTTTAGTATGGATGCTATTAGACAGTTTGCATATTATTAGGCAGTTTGTATGTTATTAGACAGTATGGATATTATTAGACATAATTCATGCAGGAGTAAACCAAGCTTTAGTAAATTGCAATGTTGGTATACACAGCACATTAGTAAATGTAACACCTTATCAGGGCAAGTTGATAGTAAGGCATTATGCAAATGTATTACAATATTTGACTGGTATCTCAAAGAAAACCATGTGAGGTATGGCAAATGTTTATTGTGTGATTCAACAAAAACTGCATTTTGTGTATTATGCTATAAAAAAAGTATTGCATCATATTGCTAAAAAAATAGACCATGAAGACGATCTGTTCATGATAAAGAATTAACTAAGGGTAAAATGTTTCCATTATATTCAAATGGTGAACAGTTATGTCCTGTCACCATATGTGAGTCAAATCAGTTACTCACAGGACCTCTAGTAGATTTTGTTACAAAAGAATGTAATAAACTTTTAAAAGACAGACACAATGAGTTCAGAAAGCTTGGACAAGTTATACATACATATTTTCAAAAGTGCATAGGAGTTTTAGATTCAGCAGAACTGGTTCCTGAGATATATCAGACAGACCATGCAACATTACAGGAAACTCTTCAACAGCAGTTGCAGGATAAAGGAAATACATTAGCTGAACTGACAGAGACTGGGGACTTCCTGCATACACAGCTAATCTGTACAAAATAAATATATTTTATAATATGTTTGTGTTTCGAAAATGGTTAAATATACATGGTAGGATGGTAGGATCTGAGGACAAATCATTTTCAAAGGTTTAAAGCAAGATATTTATTAGTAATACAGTAAAGTAGAGCATATGACTTCCATTCTCATAGCATAGTCAAAAGGTAAACAAAACTGTTCTAGTGTATAAAAAATAAATAAAAATACTTACACAAAACAGTTCTAGTGCATAAAATTAAATATAAATAGTTAATAAGAGTAAAGATTTAAAGTCACAAGACTGAAATGCTTAAATAAAGATTTAAAGTCACGACACTGACACGCATGTATTTACTTTTCATCTAGAATACATTTGTTTACAATGCACAAACGCAAAAGGCAGACAACAGCAAATATAAATAATATAAATATACACGTGTTAGTTAAGCTAATATTTATTTTGTTTTTTACAATTTTATATAATTGTATAGTAACACTACACCAAACAGTTAAAGTTCTGAATTTTAAAAAGAAATAAAATCACAGATGGTTTTAGTCAGTTTTTGTAAAATTAATGGTAGGGCAGTTAAATAAATAAATAAAAAATACTGAAATCCATGTAAGCTATTTATAAAATAATGTCTATTTATGTAGTATAAATGCATAGTTATGCAAATCACAAATACTTATTAACTGAAATGTGAGCTCAGACCTTCCTAGACTAGATGAATAGTTACAGGAAATGTTGGAAAGATAAGATAAATAAGACTGATTGCCAGGCAAGTAGCTTGAATTTTTCTAAAGCATTATTGTTATTAAAACATAATTGTTAAAATGTTTACATGCAACACTATTTGGTAATTGTAATAAAATGTCACAATTGTGCATTTATGTCACTGATAATCTGCAAGTAAATGTTAAAAGAAAAAAAAAACTCAGTTGCATCAAGTACAGCTAGCAAATGGGCTATAGTATACATACAGTTCAAATCAACTATGCAGGAGGGTGTAAATACCTACTAGTGGTAATAAACAGCAAAAGCTTTATAAAATTATCAAATCAGACAGGGGTCTATAGTTTGGTAGCCTAGTGGAGCAGATGTGTGGCCAAAGTATTGGGTTGGTGTACATTTTAAAGCAAATAAACAATACTGCACTATTCTACAGGGGGAGGGGCACTCTCTCAGTTTTACATTGACTGTATAAGCCGTACTGCACAAGGGTCAAAAATAAAGCTACAGGAAATAATATCTCATTCCTTCTTGACAATACTCTTTTAGGGGGAGGGAAAAACAGGTATCAGTGCATTAGAAATACTGGTAAACTGGATTAAACCTGACAGGATAAGATATTTTACAAGTTGTTAATAGCTATCATAATGGTTATTATTGTATTGTTTAGCATTAATTTGTATTTACAGCCTGTTAAACTGTAAAGCTATACAAGAGATGGTTTAAAAAACAAGAGATTGCTTAAAATTGCTTTATTATAGCTATACCAGAGAGTAAAGATATGTAAAAATTTGAACAAGACTGGTCACTATTTTTAATATGTTTTTGGCAAAACAATGTTGGGATAAAAAAGCATGAATGTTTCTAATTTCTGGGTATGTAGTTGCCTCTGGTGGCAATTCCACTAGATACTTCTAAAGAGACATAAGAATTTTCCAACATTTTGCTTGATGTTATTATTACTACGTTTGTAAGGTTAGACTAAATGTACTTTAGAGTCTTTGGATCTACAAATACAAAATAATTCAGTAGAACCATGTTTTTAAAAAAATGGGTCCAGGATAGCTACTAGATTGAAATGCATGAGTAGCAAACAGTCTGTGTAAATACATACTGTACAGGATAAATTGTAATAAGTTCAAAATTGTAATATCACTGGGTTTACCCCAGTTAGAGGAAAATGATATTAAAATATTGTATTCATACAGCTAATGGACTAATATGCACATAGCATTCTTTACTTTATGTTCACTTCACTGTCAACCAAGATGTTAATGGGCAGTTCAGAAACATGAACACAATATTATGGTTAAAATGACATTGAAACTGTATATTTTCAGCTGTGTATATATGCTTGCAGTAGCACATAGTTATTGTCTCTTATTAATAAAAGTAAGGAGTTAATGGAATAGTTCTAGGTCATAAATTAAATTATGTGATTGCAAAATAATAAATTAATCAAGTTAAAAAATAAAATGAAAGCAGACACAGCCCATAATTGATTAAATATTTTCACAGAATAGTCTGCAAAAGAAAAAGTTGTTAGATACATTCAGTTTTGGTAGTAATACTTGATATAATTGTAAAATTTGCATTTTCATTTGTTGTATCAAAATAAGACTAAAGGTTTTGTTTCTTAATGTGTTTTCTATAATATGTGATAAAATACATATCAGTATAAAGTGTTTTGAGTATGTTAAAATAAAAAGAAGGAATTGTAAGATTATGCTCAGCAAGGTTTTTAGGTTGAAAGTAATTCTGTTACAAATATGTACCATAACCAAGGTATAAAATAAAGCTTGCTTAAATGCAGAAACAGAGTTTAGTAATATGTGTTTAGCATCCATACTAAATGACTGTGGCTTGGAAAATAAGGAATCTACTGAATGAACATTTTTTCCTTACAGACTTAAAAACAGGATGTATGCAAGAGCAAAAATGCAAAATCTGCTTTTAAAGAACACTGTGACAATGTGTTTCCTTAAAAAACATGTTTTTCTGCATATAAAAAGAATGGACACAAAATGGTTCCTTAAAAAACACGTTTTTCTGCATATAAAGAGAATGGATTACAGGACATGTTTATGACACTGTTACAATGTGTTTCCTTAAAAAAACATGTTTTTATACAAAGATACAAATAGAATACTTAAGACAAAAAACAGGATGTAAACACTGTCAGAAAAGCTGAAAAATATCATTAAGTCAGCAGTTTGCATCAGTATCTGCAACAATCAGTATTGTTTCTACAGGATGAACAATTCTCCAAAATAGAATACCAAGAGGAAATGTATATGTGTGTGCATGAATAAAATTGTATATAAAGATCTGTATTAATCCAGTTATGTTAGGGGTATTGGTAGGGATACATTTGTGCAGAGGTAAATGTTATATCTCTCACATCATCTGTATTATATGAGAAGTAAAGTGGAACAGTACTTTAAGCTGCAACGTTAGTCCGTCTGGTTTATTATAAAAAGTTATTTGTTACTGCTCTAAGTTGATGCTGCAAAGTATATTCTCTCATCAGTGTATATTCTGCAAGTTTCTGTATGCAACAGACTGTGAATGCAAATATAACCAAACTTTGATTTCAGCAGAATTCAGCCAGCAAGACTGAGTGTCTTAAGAAGACTTCAAATCCATCACAGTAAGCAGCACCATATAATTTTTCATACAGTAACACAAACATAGTTGGCAATGGACAGATCCATAAACCTACATAGATTATACATGTGGGACATAACCCACTACATCTTACAACATGTAATGTTGTGAATGCCTTCATGGATGGTGTGATAACCCACTAGAAATCACAACCGGAGTAATCTATTGCTCCTACAAGCCTGGACAAGTGATAGGGTAACAGACATTGTATCAGCATGATGTTTCAGTCAGGTATGATATCTGATGCTGGCATATGTGTCAGTTCACTAACTGTGACTTATCTGGCAACAATATCACATACATGGTCATTGTTATTGGACACAGACCACATATAGGTTGCAAACATCCAGATATTCCATAGACATCTGTACAGATGACTGCAATGGCCTGTACAATGGTTTAACATGCTGCATGTGAGGCAGATGCCATTGACACATTATATAAAGTAATGCCATCAGAGGTGGTAAACACGTGTGGATGGTACACACATCAAAATGGTATAGTCCACACATGATATGATTCTCAACCCAAACCACAAACACACAGTTGCCAGTATTGAGATTAGAGCCCCTACCTATCTAGTTTTTTCTACTATAGTGTTACGCAGTTACCAGATGTGCCACTGAGCTTAAATGAATTCACCTTGTCCCAAGGTACTTCTATGGTAAATGACATCAGCAGGCCTCGTAAAGTAAGGTGATGGGAAGTGTACAGGGTGGTACAAAACTCAAAATGGTACAACCCACACACAATATGATTCTGACACACACACACACACACACACACACACACACACTTACTTGCCAGTATTGAAATTAGAACCCCTGTCTATCTAGGGATTTGTACTATAGTGTTATGCAGTTATCACATGTGCTACGGAGTGTACTGGGCTGACATCTGGCCAAAGGTGCAGATAAGGGGAATGACATCTGCAGTACTGATAAAGTGGGGTACTGGGTGGGAAACTTATCAAAATACTTTTTACAAACATACACATTTACAGACACACATTTGCCAGATCTGAGAGTAGAACCCCTGCCTATTTAATGATTTGTACTATAGTAGCACACAGTTATTGCATGCACTATGGAGCTTACTGGGCTGACAACTGGCCAAAGGTGCTGATAAGGGGAATGACATCAGCAGGACTAATAAAGTGGGGCATGGGAAGTGTAGTGGGTGGGAATGGCCTAAAACTGTTTCACCTGCAAACACACACTGCTTCACACACAACTGTCACACTCACAGTTGCAAGTATTGAGATTAGAACCCCTACTTATCTAGTTATTTGTACTATAGTGTTACACAGTTATCACACATGCTACAGAGCTTATTGGGGTGATAGGTACCAATGGTACTTCTAAGGTGAATGACAGCACCAGATCTTGTGAAGTAGGGCAATGTGAAGTGGAGTGAGTGTGAACAGTTTCCTAATACTTAGACCTAGGGACACACACACACACACACACACACACACACACACACACACACACACACACACACACACACACACAAGCAGGTCATGTGATACTATAAACCAAACTTCAGTACTGTTACACAATGGGACTCACCTTTTATGCTGGCACATGCAACTGTTTACAAGTGGTATGCCACTGTCCACAGCAAGACATCACTGTATACCATTCAGGGTATCCATGTGTGTGACCCATTCTGTCTCTGTCCCCGTGTCTGTCTCTCTATCACTGTCTGTCTCTCACTGCCCCACATCTATGTGTGTGTATGCTTGACATATGTTATCTGTTGCCCATATATATGTGGGTGTATCTCATACAACAGCTGCAAATATATCACATATGGGTCACCTACAGCTAGCTGAGGGTAATCCTGTCTGATGTGTGTGTGGGGACAGTTAAGGTGTACATAGCTGTCTGTATGCACAGACATATATACACAATACAGTCATACATTCCGATGTGGGCTCCAATATGTCCTGTGATTCACTTAAGTGTAGGAGCATGTCCAGTGTGACCTTCTATAGTTAGAGTGGGACTTCATTCCAGAGATAGGTGTACTCCAGTCCAAGGTTTTTTGTGCTACAGCCATACCTCTCAGGAGTACACAGGTCTTTCTTCAAGGTACTAGGTTTGTTTAGCAGACGTTTTCTGACATATCTGTAGTCTGACACTGCAATGTACTGTATCATTACCTAGTGCCAGACATCCTCAGATCATCACAGTGTTTTACCAGAGGAATACTAGTTGTATGATGCATAGACCAATATTATGAGGGCAACTATGTACATTCTTGCCCAACAAGGCTATTTGCGAGGTGTGGCTACAGTCAGTTGAGTGATGACGTGCTGTGTAAACAGTCCAGCAACCTGGTGATATACTGGCTGCGGATCTCCTGCTTGTGTGATATATTTCTAACCTGAGATGTCATATTCTTGTGTGGCCATACCTTTCACCTGTACATTTCTTGGCAGGTTGTCCAGGTGTTTGGCTTGAGACTTCATCCTGTCTATGTAAACTTGTGTTTTTATGGCAAGTTAGTTGCATATAGTTGAGGACTGATGTTACAAAATAATGACAGACATTTATGTTTCAGACAAACATAACCTTCAGACAATTCCTGCTACTGCAAACCCTTCACCCTACCAACTTTCTCAGTATGTAAGGGCGATATTTACAACATATGCCTATCATTGTGCCTTTGTTCCACTTTTGTTTCTGCCCTTGTCCAGACATCTTGCTGTCAGAGGTTGGGAGTTATGGGTGTGGGTACAGAGTGCATTCTTCTGTGCAGGCATGTCCATTATATGTAAAAGCAAACATAAGAAAAAAGGATTATTAAGAATAACCACTGGCAACAGTACCAAAAAGCACTTATATTCACAAAAACCTTGGCACCTCGGCTACACATCCTTCAAGATGTCCATTATATGTGTAGTATATTCCACATAGCACTGTGACTTCCAGGTATGTCAGTAGCACAGCAGTGGGTGTCACTGACATGCATAACAGTTGGCATTGCAGTTATTGGCACATGGGCCTGTCAAATACAGCACTGTACCTACGGCACTACACGACAACTGCCAGGAGAACATGCTGCCCAGATTCTGACTGTATTAACCACACATACACATAGCTCATTGACCCCTGCATATTTTGGACAGGCAACATGTTTTCATTGTATTGCTACAGCCCTGCCAATGTCTGCTATGCTGCTATTTCCCTGCAAACATAAATGTTACTGCATTTCTGTGGGTATATGGGTGGGGGCACACCTGTCAACTGTACACATTTGCACAGGCTGTCCTGAGATTTGCTTTACATTTTGGTTCCATTTGCCATACTATTGTGTCCTATCTTGGACACTAGAAGCATATCAGTAAAGAGCACAGGTCAGATTGTAATGGCATATATTTGAGTTTCAGACTTTTTACCCTTCATAGCTTTACTGCAACTGTGAGTCCTGCTGTGTTATCATTGTGTGACTCTGTAGGGGGGGGGGATTCCACATTGCTGCCATTTCTGTGCCTTTACCAGACATTTCTCCCTGGTTTTCTACAGATGACTGGCTGTGTGTGTGTGTGAGGGGTGGTTATGGGACCCCCACACTAACATCCATGCCTGTGACCTATGACCCCCCAGTTAGTTGTCCCCACACATATACTGCAGAGGGATTTGCCACCTTGGGTACTACTGCATAGTGTTTGGAGGCCAGTTTTGGGCAGACATTTCCTGGAGTCCCACATAGCTGGCAGTTGTGTGCTGCTATCCCAGTAGGCCACACCATTCCCTTGCATGCATGCATGCAGCATTACCATAGATATGCTAGCAAAACATACTAGTCCATTCATTTATTGTTAAGAAGACTGACTTACCTTGTGCCTGCAGCAGTTGTGAGAATGCTGCTTGAGGGCCGCCTTTGTTGGATGCACATAGTGCACTGCCTATACATGGTAAGTTACAGGTAATGTGATCTGTGTTTTATCCATTTTACTGTGTGTGTGAGTCAAGAGAGAGGTGTCAGTCCCTCGGGCCCCTACAATGTCAGTGTGTGTACTATGCATTGCCTCTTTGACAAGGCCTGAGCATACTGGACATGCCTCCATCTGCCTACAGGAACAGGCTTAGAGGCCTCCTTCTGTGTCCCTCTGTGCCTGTGGGGACCTTGGCAATTGTGGGGTGCTGTGTGGCCCTTCCCTGTTTTGTTCCTGCTGCAGCTGTTTCCACAGGATCATATTGTGCAGCATGGCACATACTATCACCATGTGTGCACATGTGGCTGGACAGTACTGCAAGGCTCCACCAGATATGTCAAGGCAGTGGAACCATGACTTGAGCATCCTAAACACATGCTCTATAATGATCCAGGTTTGTGCATGTGCCTCATTATGGTGTTCTTGTGTGGGTGTGTGTGCATTTTTGATGGGTGTCATCATCCACGGCTCCAATGCATAGCCAGCATCCCCCAACAGATGGCCATATGGGATGCCCCACAGGCAAATGCCTGATACAGCTGTGACAAATGCCAGATGTGGGAGTCATGATAGCTTCCAGGGCTGCCAGCACACACATTCATGATAATGCCCTGGGCAATGCACACAACCTGGCAGTTGATGGAGGCGGACCCCTTGTGGTTTATGTAGACCCTACCCTGTTCACCGGGTAGTGCTTTGATGTGGATGTGCATGCAGTCTATGGCACCCAGTACCTCTAGGTATTCTGCTACACAGTGGAAGAGATGCATATTGCTGTTCCTCTCTTCATGGGTGTTGGAGAATTAAATGTGCTCACCAGCATGCGGTAGCATGGCATCCAGGAACTGGTGGAGTACCCTAGATGTGGATGCTTGTGAGACCCCCACAATGTCCCCAGTAGGTCTGTAAAGTACCTGTAGCTAGAATTCTTAAGGCTACACATACCTTGGTAACAACTGTGATGGGTTCCCCTCTGTTGGCTCTAGGTCTGAGTTGAGGCTGGCACAGCTCGGTGATGAAGTATGTTTCTGTCCACACTGTAGCACTCTACTATCTCCAGATCATGTAGCCCCTGGTAAGTTACCCTGCGTCTGAACACTCTTCTCCTCCTCCTCAGTCTGTGGCGGTTGTCAGCATTATCCTCCTCTCTGCCCTTAGCCTCTAGCACATACTGATGGATCAAAGCAATGACAGCTCCTAACATTTTTCCAGTTAAAATTCTCCCGCATGTGTAAACAAATGGTCTAGAGTTTGTGGGAAAAAACAGACTGTAAGGTGTTTCCATAGTTTATACTGTTGTGCTGCAGATGCTGCCTGTATTATTGGCTGACAATGCTGCATTCCACCTGCTAGCTATATAATTTGTTCTAGATTGCTTTTATTTTGCTATTTTCCTTTTTTTCTCTTCCCATTTCCTCCCCTTTTAAGCCCAAAGGCGTGCCACACAAACCCAGTGCCCAAATATAAACAGTCCTGCTATTTCTGGGGGGGGGGGTTCTCGGGGGGGGTTGTCTTAGAACAGGTGTGCACCACGCAAACCTGTTTAGCTAATGTAACCATGAAGAAATGGTCATTTCTGGACGTGAACGCACTCTTCATTTCATGGAATAAATCAATACAGCCTCAGACACACACCCTTGCTTAGCTGTGCTTAGCTAAGCTTATCTGTGTGTCATAGGGCTCCAATGTGCTTACACCATGTGTGACACACCCCTTTTTCATGTCTGTTGCTCCTCCTACTTACACGATCCTGCTATAGCACCTACACGCTTAGGTTTGGCACTTAGAAGATTTTTGTGATTCAGTAAATTTCCTTTATTTGCATACCCCACTGGCTTAGTCCATAGTTACTGCACTACCCCAGAACCTTTCCCCTTGACAACTACTGTTTGCTGGTATTGTTTTGATTCTGCATGACATAGACTATAATAGCAAAATGCAGATTTCCCTTAAAATTGAGTTTTCACAATGCACTGCTGCATATGCTTAAATGGCTGAGAGCGGCCAAAACAAATAACTTTGATTTTGATAAAAATGAAGCATGATTCCATGCCAATGGCCTTATATTTGGCCATTGGCATGCCTGAAGAGTGTAATACATGCTTTGGAGCTGTCATGCCTCCATTTTATTATTTACAGAAATATATTCGGCTAGTAGCCGAATATATTTCTGCCACTAACACTGTTCTTGCACGGATACTTGCCTGCTTGCTGAATCACTAATTCATTTCATTTGCAAAGTTTTCACCACCAAATGAGGTAATTAGCATTCTTCACTGGTTTCCATGCAGGACTGTGTAGGCAGGTTCTTGCACGTCAAAACACTAGTTTACTGGATCGCTCGGTGGCCATATTCCATGCAGGAGTGGCTACACTGTTTCTGCATGGAAAAATATGTTTATTGAATCTCGGGGAACCTTTTGTTTTGGAAGGAGATTCTTGGCAGTAAAATTGTAAACTGAGACCTGTGTATAAGTCTTACCAGAGTAAGAAGTAGGGAATATATTTTATGGACATAGCCCAAAGATAGGTACTGTAGTATTCTTTTAAACTGAGAGTGAGCGTGGGATACAATTAAAAGATATATATTATTCTGTATGGCTTTTAAAGACTTTCATATTCTACAATACTGTTCGGGCCTTCTTATTTTCATTGGGTGAAGCCAGCCCAGATTGCTGTTTGATATTAATAAAACTGTTTTTAGAAAATCCAGAGGTGTCAGATGTTCTCCATTCCACATTGCTGGATGCAGTGGGTATTAGATTTGTGTGCTACAAATGTTCTGAAGCCCCAAAACTGTTGTTCACAAAAGAGAAACAAATCCCTGAGAAAACATCAAAAAATGAAAAAAAAAATCCGCTATAGTATGTGTGTGTGTGTGTGTGTGTGTGTGTGTGTGTGTGTGTGTGTGTGTGTGTGTGTGCACACGCACGTGCGTGTGTGCATGTGTGCGTGTGTGTGCGTGTGTATGCGTGTGTGTGCGTGTGCGCGTGTGCATGTGCGCGTGTGCGTGTGTGTGTGTGTGTGTGTGTGTGTGTGTGTGTGTGTGTGTGTGTGTGTGTGTGTGTGTGTGTGTGTGTGCGTGGTCTCTGTTGCTTATTTAGACTGCAGGAAGATGTTAGCTGCACTGCAGTTAAAAAATACAACTATTACCTTCAGGAGTAGAGCAACTGATCTGTTAAGCTGAAACTGAGAAGCCATTTCTGAGCTAGAGTTCCATATGTAGGTCCACCACCCCAGAAAGCTTTAGGATGGCTACCATAGAACAACTCCTTTAGGCTATAATGGCTGATGATTATCACATGATAGCTTTAGACAAGTGTATGGTTATAAATCAAGCAATGTCTTCCTTATAGCCAATCACTCATAAAGGAGACCTAGAAGCTTCCCTTATAGTTTTTTAGTGAATTGCACCCAAAAGGGCTGGTCCTGGAACTTGGTCATTAGGTATCAGATGCTTGGCTGCACAACTTACCAGAAGACTCTCTCCATGCCTTTGTGGATTTGAAAGGCACTGACTATAAGGACTATGCAAAAGTGAAATGTTGACTACTTGCATGTGTTGGGGGTCACCATGGAAACTGAAGTAGTTAAGTTTCACAAACGGACTTTCAGTAAAAACAAAATGGTAAGGTCACAGATATAAGACCTTAAGCACATTGCCTTCTTACAGTTAAATCCAGGTGATAACAGTAAACATGCCATGACTGAAATAACGTTTGATAGACTTAAATTAGCACAACCTAATATTAAGAAATCATCAGAGCAGGCACACCCATGAGACACTTAAAGCTTTGTAACACGTTTTATACAAGTACTATTCTTTGAAAATCTGTATAAGGGTGAGTTGCCTAAAGTAACTGACATGTTTTAAACTAAAAGGATCATATATGAATATTTTATGTTTTAAATTTGTGAGGAGGTGACACATTGCAAAGTTGTTTACTAATGACAGCAATGAATGCAAGTCTGATATAAGGAACAGAATTACTTGCAGTAATGTATGTAGCCTAGAACCAGTGCAGTGTGAGAGAAGTACTGCAGAACTTGTACAGATTGTATTTTTTATATTGCCACTGCTAAGCTTATAAAGTTTCCAATGAACATAGACAGCAAAAGACTACAGGGACTTCTAGATGCTGGTAACATGATAATCCTCATTCAGGAACAGTTCATTTGGAAATAGAAAATATATTTATATAATGCTCTAGGGGTCATGTGTATGCATCGGAATAATAAGAGATCTGGTAGCCCCACTAGAAAGCCAAATGACATTTGGAAGTTATACATCCAGTAGCTTTAATACTACACCTTTTCTATTACCTGACTACTGGAAAATCGTTTCATTTTTAAAGAATTATGTAGACAAAGGGAGACTGAAGTTATACGGCATATTCCCAGTACCCACCTCAGGGATGAAGCTCCCCAAGGACCCTAAGCTCGTCCTTGTGCCTCTGTAATAGAACCCTTATTTTTTTCTACCAACAAGACAAATTTGAGGTGTGGTCCAGAAGTAACGTTAATCAACCCCCAGGAAGTACAAGTGTGAGAGAGTGCAGCAAGAAGAAAACACTTTAAGACAAGTAGAAGGTAAAGATAGGCAGCAGGAGAAAACTGGAGTTAAACAAGAACCAGAGACAGACATAAAACAGGACAAGAAGGGAAAGGAAAATGGCAATGAATAATATCCCCAACACCAATCAAAAGTCTAGGGATGGAAAGATCCCCAAAGAGAAGGCAAACACAAGGGAAGGTAATCTATGTTGAGCAGAGAAGTCAGGAACAATGTTGTTTTACAACCCCCAGACATCAAATATAATCATTAGAAGAAAAAGACAAATTAATACTCTAGACTTTGGAAGGAATTACCATACTTGGGAGAAGAATGGGATACTGAAATCCTTTTTTCCATCTTTGTAGAGGAAGAAGCAGATCCCCTATCTCTTGAGAGGTCACCAAAGAAGAAAAGCCCCAAGCTATGTGCTCTGTGATTGAGCAGCCTGAACTTCAATAAGGCCCAGTAAGAGGATGAGACTGAACGGAGCAAGGTAGAACATATCCAGAAGGGTAGGGGAAGAGTTCACCACATCTCCTTCTCCTCCATAATACCACTATTTTAGCTTCAAAATTATTTTGTAGAGCAGGTGATTAAGGAAAGGGAAGAAACAGTATGCCAGCCTGTAGTACTTAAGGTCTTTAGAGAGTTAATAATGAAGCCAGCACATAATCATGTCTTAGGGAGGAATCGGAGTATGGACAAAGCCAAAGCACAAGTTCTAGTCAGATTCTATTGGCTGTGGGTAATGCAAGCAATAAAAATCATTTGCATAACAAGCTCATAACCCTGGCTTGAAGAACCCACTGTTACCTATGCCCATCATAAACATTCTGTTTGAAAGGATTGCTATAGACATCATTGGTCGTTTAATCAAGTCCATTCAAGTTTTCCAGTATATTCTGGTCATACTAGATAACACAGTCAAATACCCCGAATCAGTCCCTCTGTGAAAAGCTACTTATAAGGTGATAACAAGATAGTTGGTCTTACTATTCTCTACAGGAGGTGTACCAAAGGAAATCATAACAGATCAGCGAATCCCTTTTAAATCCCAGTTACACATCCGTTAAGTCAAAACTTCAACGTGAAGAAACTCAGGATTTACAAGTACCATCCACAAATGGGACACGTAATGGTATGATTTAATAAGATGCTAATGTTAAGGAAAGTGATAGAAGAAGACAGCCAAAACTGAACTAGTTATTGCCATGCCTCTTCTTTGAAATCTGTGAGATTTACCAAACTTACACAGATTTCAGCCCCTCTGAGCCCCTCTGTGGGAGGCATCCTAAACTGTTAGATATAATTAAAGAGGCATGGGAAGTAGAGGTAGCTTCCTTTAAAATAGATTTTTAGTACTAAACCTCCCAGAAAGATCAGTTAAAAATTGGATACTAGCAGTTCATGAACACAAATAACTCAGCAGGGGGTGTATGACAGAGATGCCAGAAGACAGGAGTCTCATGTTAGAGTCATTCTACTGGTTTTAGTACTTTCAGTTGAAAATAAGTTTCTAACCAAGTGACAAGGTCCATGTAATAATAATAATAATAATAATAATAATAATAACAATAATAATATTTGTTTAAGTAACAGTCTCAATGTCACAAAGTAGGCAAGTGAGGGCTGAGGGAATCTAACACTGTCCCACAGGAATGACGGCTTACAGCCATAATCTTCTGAGCCAACTGCCATGTCTAAATGGGGTTATAAAACGACTATGTGAATTAAATTACAAAGTTAGGCAAACACGTAAAATATTTCAGGAGAAAAATTACCACATAAATGTTCTTAAACCATGGAAAGAGCATGACACAGTGCTAGTCTGCCTAATGACTGAGGAAATAGAAAGAAAGGGCTACTGTCCGTATCCATGGTGCTGGTAAATGAGACCTAATCTAAGTCCCAAAAACAGGAAGTGAAGGAATTCCTTGAACTTCCAGGTATAACCAGTTGAATAACACATCATAGACAGACCAGTTCAAATGGAATAGGCAAACTTACTCCCCCACCAGACCCAAGTCTCAAAGAAGGGCAGTTTGGGAGTAAGTAAAGAATATGTTACATTTGGAGGGGGTCATTGATGAATCTAATAGTAAGTGGAATAGTTTCAGTACCAAACCCCAACAGAACCATTAAGTTCTGCAGTGATTTTCAAAAGCCTGATAACATAGATAGCATGTTTGAATCTGACTGCTGCAACATGCCAAGTCTGGACAAGCTGATTGAGAGGCTAGGGAAAGCTTATCTCATTAAGTTCTTATATTTGATCTTTTTAGGGTGCCACATACATCCTGACACCTAATGGATAGAGTGCTTAAGCCCCATAGTCTGCATGCCATAAAATTCAAATATGAATGACCAAGAGCTGGGTACAACAAATTACCCTACCCATAAAAGTCAAGGGTGCTAAACCAAGGGTGAATTTGTGGTTTTCCTTCCAATCATCCAGATTACATTTGACAAGGTTAAGTGAAGGTACTTTGCTTAATGTGGAGAGGAAGACAAATTGAAAGAAGTGGTATTCCTTGTGATAACACATCTATCCCTCCAATTTGTTCTATATGTTGCAGAAGAAATTAAAATCTCTTGAGCAGATGTTTATTCTACCATTAGACTTGGAGAAGTGCAGTAGATCAGAGAGGATATGGTCTGCTGAGCGTCTGTACATGAGGCAAAGATCGTTTCTTCATAACCTGTGTGATACTGAGAAGAGGGACAATGCTCTGAGATGCCCAGTGTAGTTTTTTTTTTTTGTTTTTTGATTTATGCCCTTGATTTTATTGGTGAGAATGCATTGTGGTTATTCAAACTGTGTTATGGGTATGGACAGGTACATAGTGAAGGAGGCATTATAAATGCCAAATACAGTGGAATGATCATATCTCTGGATCTAGACACCATACCTTTACTAATAAGCTGCTCAATGGAAAAGGACTTTCTTAAAACAGGAGATATGTGGTTATCAAAGGATGGTTTGTTGCCTACATAGTTTCCCAAGTCCCAAACTGCTGAATCAATTTTCAGGGGTGCATTTTCAATGTGATAGCTACAAGAGACATTCTGCCTGCCAAAGGAGACTATTATGCATTTTTTGGCATTTAGTTTTTGTCCATGGTTATAACATCATCTATTTGTTAGGGAAAGGCCCATTTGAAGGATCTTGATGTCTACTGAGGAATTTATGATGGTGTCAAGTTTACAGTCATCTGGAAACTTGGTCAGCCACAAATGATAAATCCATTACATTAGCGTTGACCCCCAAAAAGTAAATGGCAAAGAAGAGTGGCCCAAGGACTAAGCAATGGGGTACACTACTAGTCACAGGTCTTTTGGAGGAGGTAGAGATGTCTACCCTAATTTCCTGGGTTCTGTTTGTGAGCTACTTTGCATCCAATGAGTTACACAGTGTTTAACATTTAGGTGGGGCAGTTTATCAACAATATCTGTGTGTTGGATGATGTTGAATGCCTTTGTGAGGTCTAGATATGCGGTGTGTATTAATTTTCTCTCATCCATTGCTTCAGTAACCTTCTTGAAGAAGTTAACCAAGTTAAGCAGGCAGGATCTACCTATGAGAAAACTGAACTGGCTTGGGTAAAAAGTTAATTATTAACTCCACAACTATCCTGTTCATAGACTTACAGATGAGGTTGGTCAGACTTATGGGTCTTTAATTACCCAGGACCACTAATGACCCACCTGTGTGCTGGGAGATGGCTGTTACTGTACTCTATTCATCTGACACAAAGCCTGTTTGCAGACTGATATTTAATAGCCTCTGTAGACTCTTTGACAGGTCCTGTTTCAGGCTGATCAGTAGGCCCACTAGTATGTTACCAGACCAAAAAGAAGCATTATTCTTGGCCCTGGAAAGTGCATTGAGGACTTGCTCTAGAGAGATCCGGGTGGGTGGGGGCTGTAGATATGGGTATCTGATCTGGAAATGTAGGGGGACAGGGGGGGCAAAATTAGAGCTAAATGTATCTTCTAGTAAACTGGCTATGTCCAGAGTTTGTGACATAATTTAATATTAGTTCTGTGCAGTGCTGGGCATTGTTTTTGAGGCTTATAACATAATTAAAGAAAGCTTTATGGTTGTCTTTTACCTGGGTGGCTAGTTTTACCTTATATCTAGCTTTGGTTAATTTGATTAGGGCCAGAGTTCCTTGTTAAGTTATGAAGGGAATTTTTGACATATTGATAGTAACAGAGCTACTAAAATTAAATGAGTCTGCAAAAAAGGTAACATTGATGAAAATAATTTACTCCTTTAGAGGAATCCAGCTATAACTTCTAGTGATGGAAATTTTAAATTATAAGCATTTTAGAGGCATCTCACAATGAGATGGTTAAATGAGATAAATGCAAATCAATGGAGCTGTGGATCTGGACATTATGATTGGGATGTGAACATGGCACAAACTGTGCTGTTTAAAAGAAATGCTTTTAAATGCCATGTTTATTTTTTGTAAAGAGATCCAAATGCCAGTTTCTAGTGATTAGTTTTGATTATGTAAAATTTAAAAAATGATTTAATCACAAAAATGTTATGTTGCTTATAACTCAGCTGGTGATTGAATGGGTGGGCAAGCATTTTATTTTACCTAGATGTGGGTTTGAGATGATAAATGTGCTCTGTGTAGTGTCTTGCTGTTTTTTAAGGTTGTTTGTTAGGAGGGAGTATTGAAGTATGAATTAAGCTATTATTTATCTTTTTGTATAGGAAAAAATGTGTTTGGGTGCTTGGGTGAGATAAAGTAAATGTTTTGTTTCTTGAGTAGAGGGATGAGACTGTAGGAATTGGTAGTAGCTAGTTGTATGTGTACTAGTAATATAAGGAAAATGTCTGGAGGACTGAAGGTAATAGCATTCTAGGATTCTTTTCATTTTAATTTAAAAATACTGCTGTCATAAGGCTAGTTGTGTATAAAGATAATTAGTTATTGTGAATAATGGGGATACAGTGGGTGTTGTTTTGTTGATCAATCCATCCACAACCCGTTTTCCCATTTTTGTACTTGGGGTGCTGTCATTTCAACACTGACAGCCATCTAGAGTCAAGGTTCATACTGGTAGGTGGCTATTGGATAAATCAACTGCATGTGTTAATGTTGGTAATTGATGTTATTTAAGAAATTGATCATGAGGATGTGGAAGTGTAAGGTTTCAGATACGTTTTTTCCCATACATTAGAATAAAAACAATCCTTTATTGTCATATGTTTGCAAGTCACAAAAGAGTACAAATTATGCCCCAATTCTGCTGCAGAACATTGTGCAGTGAAGTGCACTGCCTGAGTACAAGTAAATTAATAGCTACAAAAATCATGTGAATTACAGAATTCACTAAGGAAATTCCAGAGATATGCATTTATGTACTAGTGATTATAGACTAGCTGCTTTTTTATACTTTCATTCTGTAAATTATGTTTTTTATTCAAATTTTGAATTACAGCTGCTGTGTCCCCATTGCTCCCACTCTTGATTAATGTTTTCTCTCATGAGGGTCTTCCCACAATCTAAGAATTACTAGAGGAAATTTATGTGAATTGATAATTATGTCACTATATAGGTGGGAAATCATTTCTCTTGTTGGCTACTAGAACAATTATCTCTTCAGAAAACTAGACACAACTGATCAGAAGAGTGGTGTTAACACAGATTCACAGTTTCATTGGTAAGTACCAAGCTAATTACCCTTCTGGCCATTTTTAGCTTAACCAGTTTCTGTGTTTGCGTTAGAATTAACCTATCCCATTTGGTTAGAGATTAGCCTTACCCATCCCATGGTCAATAATTATACATTAACTCTAATGAAAATAACTGGGATCATGCAATGGATAATTGGAGGGGGCCCATACATTGGAAAAAGCATTTAGAATCTGCCTCTCTCCATTAGTATTACAGGGGCAGTACTGGGGTAAAGTTTATGCTTCCCTTATGAATATAAATTTGAAAATTGCAAGTCTGAATTGGTTTAATAGGTTGGTGGATGGAAAAAATGTCTCCTTGTTAAGAAAATCCCCAGGATCTTACTACAGGGGCTAAACAGGAGGACTAGATTATGCAAGTGTTTACCAGACAGCTGGGTTATTAAGGTCTGCTTGTCATAATATGAACTCTATGAGTGGTTGTAGGTCACATATAAGTTTATTTAAAATCTTCTAAGCAGAGATTTCAAACTCATGGCCTTTGAGTCTCAAGCAGCTCTCAAACTAGTGTAACCCTAGATGAGGATGGTACTCCATCACATTCTTGTGGCAGTGACTATCTGTCTTTGTGTTTTGGAGACCATGGCCCTCAGCTGAGTTTGTTAATCCTCATACAGCCTCAAGGTCATTTTAATGTGAGATCTTTGCATTAGACCAATTAGTAACCTTGAGGTCATTTGAATGTGAGATCTTTGTATTAGACTAATCAGTAAATGAGGTGCTTTATGAGTACTTGACCCCTCATCTATTTAGAAAACAGAACGATAGGTAATATTGATGAGTGGTGCCCCCAAGAAATTAATCCAGGAGGGAGTCAAATGCTGAGGGAAGATAATAAAATTGACAATCTTCATTTAGTTCATGAATTTTCACACTGTGTAATGCAGTTTAAAATCTGAGGTTTCAAGACCTCCTTTGGTCTTGGGACTGAATAGTTTACTTTGACTCAGTCTACTCTCACATTCATTAGCATTTCTTGCAGAATGCTTAAAAGGCTTGTTGTTGGGGTCCGGGATTTATTTTTATTAAATGTCTTAATTTAAAAAATGTTTTATGGTTAGCATCAGTAGAGGGCACTCAAGTACTAAATATAACATTTGTAGCACCAACTAGGACTACGAACAGTGAAACAAAAATGTTTCACTTTATATGGTTACTTAATTACTATTCAGGTTCCAGAAGCACATAAAATGTATTTTATTCCAAGCAGTAACAGGAGAGATACAACAGACCACATAATATAAATCCTGATTTAGATATAATTAGCTCTTATTTTTTTATAAAGTACCTAAATTGGCATGGCTTCTTGTCCACAAATCATGAAGGTGGCATGCTAACATAGTCTTGGGATATGGTGCCTTTTTTTTGCGGGGGGACATTACAACATGCAATGTCCCATTTTGATGACAGTTATAGTATTGAATAAATTAGCACAGAGTTATAATGTCAAAACTGCATTGTGTCAGGCGCAATTATGTTGACCATTACTTTGAATGGTGTCTCCAAGGCTGAGCTATTCAGAGTAAAGGGGAAATGTAACCTACTTTGTTTTAATATTTTTTTATTTTTCTCCACATTTGCATGACTTTGGAGGTAGTATATTTAGAGACTGATGGTGTAAGGCCATTCTAGTGGGTGTAGCAGGTATAGTTTCCTGCAAAAGCAATGTTTTTTAGGGGTTTTATGTTTTTTTAAACACCTTCTTGGTATTACAACAATAACATTTTAGGTGCCTGTTTTATGATATGTTATTTCCCAATACAGAAGGGTTCAGTATTCTCTTATGAACCTTCTCTTCTCTTTTCATACACTTCATTAAATGAGAATGGAAACATCCATTAGTATATATTATTTCTGCAGGTCAGTATGACAATGCTATGGTTCATTTGTAATTGTTGTGCTACCTCTTCTGCACTAATCTATGATGCTTGTGATAGCATGGGATCATGACCAGCTTTATGCATAGGCAAACTAGGCAGCTGGCTAGGGTGCTGCTCATTCAAGGGACCCTTTGTTTATTTCTTCCCTGCTTCTTTGCTTAGAGAAAAAATAAATGAATGAATAAATAAACAGCAGAAATGTACCCCATAGCTGAAGGATGTCCAGTGGGGAATGTACTATCTTTCTATTCCTTGTCATGAATAGCAATGAATAAAAAGTTGCACCAGTTGATTGGCCAGTTACATCATCACTGGCCAATAATCTTTGAGAGCTTTTTATTTATTGCTCTCACAAGACAAGGCCCATGGATGTTAAAATAGCCCAGTTGGTAAGCAATGTGGTTTTTAAGTCCTAGCAAGCAACCAGACATCTGGAGGTTTTAGACTCAACTGCAGGTCAAATGGAGCACCTGCTGATGGTCCCTAATTTCACACTTTAATTTTGTAGAACATTGGCACTATTGCTTCATATTTCTGCCCTGTCCTTTCAGGTAAATTAATATAGATTACAGTCAGTCAGTAATGCTAGAAATTAGAGTTTTGTGCTACTCATTGCTCATAAGATGTATGTTGATGTTAAGCTTGCTGTTATATTAACATTTTAAGTCAATTATCGTAATATTTCCAAACTTGCCCTCCCCTGCTTATTTAATTTAATAACAATGAATGTCTATGAGTTTGTTTCAAATTTTTAGGTTGTTCATCACAAAATTTATGGTTTCTGCTCAATCATAGAGGGTTGCAATCATTCAATAATGAGAGATTATCAACTCTCCAATTATGAAAGAGTGTGTGGTGCAGCGGTAGTGTTGTTGCCTCACAGCAAGAGGTTCTCCCATTCGATTCTCGGCTGGAGTGCTTTCTGTGTGGAGTCTGCATGTCCTCCCCGCGGTTGGGTGGGCGTTCGAAAGACATGCGTAAATGGGCATGCCTTTAGGTTGAACGTCGAGCTGGCACCTCGGCGTCCGTCAAAAATCTACTGCCAATCATTAGTGGATCAGAGTTCCGCTGTGGCGACCCCCAACCGGGAAAAGTCAAAAGACAACAACAATATTTAAAATCTGTCACTGATTTGAAGCCTTTGTCTTCACAATAAGCACATACATACACATACATGCATATATTGTGTTCCTGATTCTGTTACCGAGCTGGTGAGACAGCATTTTTGTTTTGTTTTTAAATAAGAGTGAGACATTAGACAAATCATCTGTAATTGCTATGGCTGTTTGCAGATTAGAATTATGAACTGATGTTTGCTCATTATTCTGATTTTGCAGGATTAATGTTATTTGCGCGAAACAACTTGAATTACTTTAACACGTGCAGCAATGTTGTAATTGTTACTTTGCCATATTTTTATCACAATCAGACATCTGAAATGCATACAGACATAGCTATAACTGCTGAGCTGGGATGGGAGTTGTCTGTGGATGAAATTTACTGACCTTCATCTCATTTGCTCATATTAAACAGTCACTGACCTGGCTTTGCAAAAGTAGTGTGTATTTGTTTGAAGTAAGATGGAATACTTTGTTACTGTGATATTTATTTTTAACCACACGCTGGCATCTGAAGTGTATATAGAAAAGTGGATGCAATTGATGGGTACAGAGACCATCTATGGAGACAAGTGACTTAACCCTGCAGTTATTGTTTGATCACTGTTAAACAATAGTCACTGATCTGGTGCAACATGAGTAATATCAAACCAGCATTGATATGGCTTATGCTTTTGTATGTGTTGGGGGCTGCACTGTATTTAAGAGTAACAAGTTAAGCATTTCTTTCACTTTCCATCACAAGTAACATCATTCAACATGATGAATGTCCATCTTCAGTGATCTGGCAGAAGTAGGATGTCTGTGTGAAAGTGGCCATTAGTACTGTGGTGCAGTAAGCACCATTGTCATCTCATAATTCATATCTTTGGGTGAGTTCTTGGATGTGGCTTCTTCTGTGTGGTGTCTACATGCCCTCCCTGTGCCTCTGTTGCTTTATCCACATGCCTTGATTTCTTGGTTTCTTCAAACATCCCACATACATGTTGTACATGAATTGGCATTCCTCCAATTTGCCTGTAGGTAAGTATACAACGTGTGTGTGTGTGTGTGTGTGTGTGTGTGTGTGTGTGTGTGTGTGTGTGTGTGTGTGTGTGTGTGTGTGTGTTTGTGTGTGTGTCTGCATATGTGCACTTGTGCATCATGTGATAGACTTGACTTGTCAGGGGCAGTATGTCTGAGTTTGTTTGAGAAACAAGCTGCATAACTTCTGATAGACCTAACTTCCATGGGCAGTGGCAGTGGCAGTGTGTCTGTTTAAAAAATATTATGGATGTTTATCTGTGAACAACCATAGTATTGTCAGGTACATATATAAAAAATCAACAAGTTTGTATCTTTCAGAAATAATGCAAACAATGCACCACAGTATATCTAGTCCCTCAAAGTTTCTGGGAACCTGCTGGTCCCCAAACCACAGGCTGCACAAGTATATTTTGACACAGACTTAGCAGTGGCCACTGCCTTAAACCTTATCTAGTCTAAATCTGGCCCTATTTAGAGATGTGCCCGAAAGATCAGTGTAGCTTGTGTGGAGTGTTGTGAATGGTGAGGTCATTACTACTTTAATTTTTTCTTACGACCATCCCTCTGAGGTTTGCACAGAATATTTTTGTAGCTTGTGTAATGGCTGTAGACAGTGTGATCATTATTTTTTAAACCCTCTCCCAAAAAAAAATAAAATAAAAAAAAAAACACGTGTACAGAAAGTCACTATAGTTTAACAGTGTACTACTCAGAAGCAGCAAATTGAAGTACATTATTGTGACTTATTATTTCACTTTCTTCACAATCAAACATCAGACACATGTAGAGGTGGTATTTTTGGAGGTTGGGGGTAAGGAGTAAAGAGGTATGCTGTTAAATATTCTTGACATCGAACAACTCTATCATGTACTGTATTCTGTTTTTTTCTCAGAGTGTATTCCCAGTCTGTTTTTTTGTTTGTTTGTTTGTTTGTTTGTTTTTTGAGAGGGTGTAGGAATGAAGAGCAATACTGCATATATATTGAACAACAGTGACTTGAAATATTTGACTGCGGCAGTTTGTATCTTCATCCCAATCTAACACTGAAGGGATGTACAGAAGGTAGCTATCTTTTTTTTTTTTTTTTCTTTTTTTTTTTTTGACAAGGTGGGGTGGCAGACAGCTTTCCTTGATATGATGCATGTATCCTCACAAGCATGTTATTGTGAACTGCTGTTGAGTCAGACATATAAGAGTAAATTTCTTTCTTTGCTCATTTTTTTTTTTTTGTTCTGGTCATTCATTACTGCATCAAAAGGTTAGGGGACAATAGTTCTAAAATGCACCCATAGCATCCATAATCACAGGCCTAGTAACACCCAGACCCACCTGGCATAATTTTATTATTTATTCCACATTTAAATAGTGCATGCTTGGCCAGTTAGGGCAAGTTAAAAGGATGAAGGAAAATGCAAAGTTGAAGAGCAATCCTGAATTCCTTTGCCTGCTCGTGGTTTTTGTTCATCCCATCACTGAATCAAAAGATTGTAAGTTAGTTTTAAAATGCACCTCACAGCACCTATACCCCATGGCTTCCCTGTGGTCCAGAGTCCCTTGGCTTAATTTCATAATTTATGCCACAGTTAAGTATTACAGTGCAATTTTGGCCAATTTAGTTGTGTTGAAAATATGGGAGAAAGTACAGTTGAAGAAAAAGAATACATTTCTTTCCTTAGTCATTGCTTTTGTTCAGGCCATCACTGGTTCAAAAGAGTTGGAAAAACCTCTAAAATGTACCTCAGAACATATAGACCTTCTATGTCTTCTTAGGGCCTAGTAACCCCAAAACCTGCAGCTTAATTAAATTGTTTCCTACACAGTTAGTGTAACATCTGCCCAAGTTAGAGTCTATGGTAAGAATGCAGGAAAAGCATAACAGTAAGACAAATATGCAAAAAGGTAGAAAAAGTAATGTGAATAATGTGAGAGGCCATGGTGGATGGAGGAAATAGAAGAGTGAAAGCACTTGGGGATGTGTGGGGAGCAGTGGATAGCAGGGGTGATGGGATCACTACTGATCCCTGAAGGAACTTTTCACCGAAGCACAAACAGCTGGGCACACGTCCATGAAAGTGCTTTTTACCAAAAAAGCACTTTCGCGGAAGTATGCCTGCAGCTAGCGGGAGTTGTGGGGAAATGACTGTTGCGGAGATCATACTACGGTGCAGATAAGGGAATATTCCCTTTTCCTCACTGTAGCGCAATCTCGGAGTGAGAATATTAAAGTGGGGGCACAGCCGCCCACATGGGGGGTGCAGGGGGGCTTGCCCCCCCTGCATAAAAGTAGATTTATTGTTTTGTTTTTTTTAACGCACTTAAACAAAAGCACTTTTTCAGTCAAAGCCCTTTCATTAAAGTTTGTTCAGTGATTGTGGATTCAGACTATTGAACTTTCGTTCAATGATCCTAGATCCAGGGTGATATGAAGCACTTCACCTAGGGTGCCACTTCACCTAAGGATTACCCTGCATGGGATGTCTGGTATTTTACTGTCTATAATTTAATATCTAACAGCACAAAGAGTAAAGCTCAGTCAGGTAACTCTGAGCTGCAGATAAAACAAGTCAGTACAAAATTAACAACAAAATGTGACTCAGGAACACAAACAAATCATATTCAAAGTACAAGTCAAAATTTATGAGCTTTCACATTAATACAATGCTTCCACAGGTTATACATCCAAAATGAAATAGCATAATTAATCATTGTAAGACTGGAATTAGTCATTAATTGACAACATTTCTTTCACAGCACATAAACGCTTTTTTATATGGAGGAAATGATGTTACAGAAATAATACTGGAAGTACAAATGAATACATAAAACACCCATATACACAAAAATGCAGTTGTTATCTAGATATTTCAAAGTTGCCTGTCTTGCCATCAACAATGATTTTATACTTGGAATGGCAATTAAAGCAGACTGTTCAGCATTTCATAGTAAGGTAAATCAGTAATATGCAAATTCGAACCACTGCCTCATAGATTCATGCCGAGAATATCATTTACTTCAACCTTAACAATATATATATATATATATATATATATATATATATATATATATATATATATATATATATATATATATACATATATATATAAATATATATGGGAGGCATCTTACATTGACTGTCAGTATATTTCACAGTTGTTTTGTCTTTATAATTTGGTTGATAAAAACAGCTGATTGGCAATTGTGCATGATCTCTACTTTACTTGGGTTATGAAATATGTGCCACACCTCTCAACTGTGCAGATTTTATCAAAATGTCCAGATTTTGGCCTCATATTTTTGGTCGTTTTTCTGGCAAATTAGTGGCAAATCATTAAAGACTGAAGTTATGAAATAATGACAGACATTTGAGTTTTAGACTTCATATCTTTCAGAAAATTAATGCTGGGGTGTGGCCAAGATGCCAAGGAGATAGCAGCATTCTTTTGATGCTCTGCCTTAAAATATTTTTTTTTTCTGACAGGATTTTATTAATATTACTTAAAATACAACTAAGAATTTTCACTCAGTTGATCATCTTAATATTGTGGACAACTTATCCAGAAGAAATTTTAACTTTATTGATATTTTACCAAGAAATTTTCTGTCAGAAGTTCAGAAGAAACAACTATGAGTCACTCAAAGACTTCTCTTCAGGAAAGCTCCATGAAAAAGGAACTTCAGACTCTAATTACCAGTATACACGACCTTTCTATAAAAATGGATAATCTAGAGAAAATTATGGAAAACATGAAGAAAGAAAGCAAGAAATAAATAAATAAAGGACTTGAAAGAAATAATCACAAAACACACTGACCAAATACCAGCCATAGAAGAATCAGTGAATGAAATAGATGAAAGACAGACGGAAAATGACAGCCAAATAGATTTCCTGTTAAAACAAAACAAAAAACTATTAGAAAAAGTGAAAGATTTAGAATCAAGATCAAGTAGAAATAATATCAGAATATACGGAGTCCCAGAAAAAAATGGAAGGAAATAATATGGTCCTTTTCGTAAATGAATGGTTGCCAAAAATATTGAACTTGCCTGAATCTGTCATTTGGGATTGAAAGAATACACATACCTCTTTCAGATTTATCTCTTTCAAAAAGCCCAACATCAGTGAGTTCTATCATTGTAAAGTTCCTGTCAACACATGACAAAGACCTAATACTAAGACTTGCATGGTCGGGGAATCCAATACACCTTGAAGGAAAAAACATAAGATTTGACGATGATTACACATCTATAACAATAGCAAAGAGAAAAGCTTGTGTTCCCCTAATCAATGATTTAAAGAAAGTCAATATTAAAGCTCAGATTATGTTCCCAGACAGAATCAAAATCATCCTTGTAAGTGGTCAGAATATTTTCAACAGCCTTGAAGAGGCAACTGATTTTAAAAAGAAGAAGAATCTACTAGATAAAGTAGAAGAAATAGACTTTTCTTTACCAAACCTGAAAACCACTAATGGTATACTATCTACAAGTGACAAAACTAACAATAATCTCAAGGGTAAATAATATGAAAATTTCCACATAAAAGAATTTCTCAATAAACATAATCTCTGAAAACCACAGGGGAAAATAACGTACAAAATTTTCATATTTCTTTAACATATAAATATATATATATATGGTTCCCGTTTAGAAACGCGAACTGAAACAAAGTCGAAACGCAAAATCACGACACAGGAAGCGCGAAAGGCGGGAATCTCGAAAATGCAATAAACCGAAAATAAAACGAAAAACACCAGTAAACACGTACGGTACACAGAAATATCGAAAAAATCTCGAATAACCCCGAAACACTTTATTAAACAAATTCAAGTATCCCACTTGTTCCAAATAAAAAACATATTCGATATCCGCAGCAATTCAACCGTCGTGCAGGAAAAGTAAATATAAACCCATCCTCACGTGCAACTTTAAACAGCACGTACACTCCTACTACCAATCAAGCTGAACAGTAGTAATCGCAACATCCCATAGTCCTCACACCTTTAGCAATCTCGCAATAGCCATAAGAAACTCCATCGTACTGTAGCTACCTCTATTCTTCACAACTTGCTGGAACTGTAAATGTCGCCTGACAACCTTCCGTTTCTTCGGTGACAGAGGCGCACCACAACTCAAACGTATCCTGAGCTCATCCACTCTGTCCTGTTCCCTAGCTAATATTCTCATCAGTACACACAGATCTGTTTGCCTATGCCCCAGCAGACTCTTTAACCTATGATGCCATGCTTCAACACTATTTTGTGTACGAGGCAAAAACAAGGCATTTAACTGCTCCACATTCCAAAACGTAATAGGGAACAGTGGTGGGAACTTTGAAAAACCAGTAGTTCGAGTACAAAATTTACGAGGTTTACCATTAACATACCATTCGGAAAAATATCGTAACAATTCACTGACTTCAGTAGGGAAGTCTGCTTTAACCTCATTGAATGCTGTAAGCACATCGCTCTCTGGTAGGAACGCTAAGGCGATCAAACATTTAACATGCAACTGAAAATGGAAATCCGTGTTATACAAGTGAGCTAAACCCAACTGTTGAACTTTCCGCCATATATTTTGTGAGAAATGAAACAGACATCCCTTGGCTGTTACACCCTGTAGATTGGAAAGTATACTTCTCCTAGCTGCAATTTCGAAGTCGCTCAAAACATATTCCACAGACACTTCTAAACCATGTTCATCCATCAACCGTAACACTGAATTCCACATGTTATTGTACGCCTTCAATGACTTCTTATTCATAATACAATATAGTAATGGTACACTCTTATGGTACCCTCCGTACTGAATCATGCCATGTATACTGTATAACTGCCTGCACATTTTACCCTTGTAAAAATAAGTCCCATCAACAAGCCAAATCGTTGCGGTGCTTAGGTCAATTAAATTTTGCTTAGTAGTAAAGATGGCCACCGCTGTATCTGACATAACATCAACTACACACTTATTCAGAAATACTCTGGATTTCGTAGGGAACTCTGTGACATTTATGTCTTGTAAATACTGTATACGGGAGCTACTACACTCCGACACTTTACGGCGAATCCTACGGACCTGTTGTGCTAGTTGTTTACGGGGAGGCAAACTAGGTGTAATAACACTTGAAGTTGAAGCTAGTACATTATCGACAAGCAAGCAAGGGTTATCTCTAGAGTTGCTTGCCTTTACTTTTAAAGTATTGCACACTCTATACTGCTCAATAGCAACAGGGTCTCCGGGATGGAAATGAGCTACAGATTTTAATAGTTGCTCCCCGGTAGGCACACTTATTGACACAGCCCTACCTCTACACTTTTCTTCCCGTTTCCATTTGCAACACCAATAGCTCTTCTGTTCACATATCTTTTCCCTATGTAGTACATATCCATCTAACAACAGCACCGCACCTCCTTTCTGCGATGATACAGTGCTATAAACAGCACCAGTAGACCCTGGAGCATTATAGCTTCGATCCTTGTACTGCATAGTAGCGGTAAGACCATATATACGGCATCCACTTGCAATTTCTCTACTTTAACTTATGGTGTCAATTCGCGCTTCTCGTCTTTCGTGATTTTGCTGTTTCGCGCTTGTACTCTCGGGATATTACGTTTCGGTCATCTTGCAATTCGCGTTTCTAAACGGGAACCATATATATATATATATATATATATATATATATATATATATATATATATATATGCATAAATGAACATTTTCCTTTTGTTTTTTCTTTTACTTCACTTTTGGCTTCTTTCCTGTCTTTCTCCCTTTTTCTTTCATCATCAGAGTTAAGTATATAGCAATATACACATAACTTGATATACTAAGCATCATAATGTGAATTAAGAACTTAATTAGAAATTAAACTGCAGTGATTAAATCACTTGCTTTATATGCAGACTATTGAAAATTTAAATTACTGTACAACATATTAGTCATTGTTACATACATTCTCTCACTTTTTCTTTTTTTTCTTCTCTCTATCCTGTCTTATTTATAATGATTCCCATAAAGTTGTTGAGAGATAGAGCAATAACCTTTGAATAAAATAATATACATGATGTGATGTAATTTGAATTTCTTCTTTTAAATTCAGGTGATGAAAGTAACTAATTGTATCTGATGAAGTCTCTTCAACTTATTTAAAAAGGAGACAACAGCGCTTATACATTTGGATATTCTACAATTTTAACCTTGGATTATAATAAGATTTTGGTGTGTTCATATAAACATTTGCCTGCTCCATTCTACTTTGTGATTGACCAGTGAAACATTTGCCTGCTCCATTCTACTTTGTGATTGACCAGTGATTTCTGTTTGTTCACCTTTTTAGTGGTGTGGTCGAGTATGGAGTCGGAACAAGGCAATGTTTCACCAAACCTAACACAACAATCAACAATGGTTTTGGCAAGTAATAGAGGAATAGATTTAACTATTCTGATACAGCAGTTGATCAACAGAATGGACCAACTAGAGCAGTCAACGAGGTCACAATTTACTATTCATTCTACACCAGGTTTATCTACAGACATTAATGCAACATTGGATTGTTCTTCTGAGGACAATGTTGTACCTGGTATTTCACAACAGTTTAATGCAGCATTGACATCAACTACTGGTAACTGACACACGAAGACAACCATCTCTGGTTGATGTAACCGTACCACCCCTTCATTCTGACCTAACGCTAAATGAGGTAAATAATACAAACACAGCTACAACTTTGAATAATGTAGGTTCTAATGTACCTCAGTTGTCAGACTGGTTAAAATATGATGAATTAACATTTAACAGAGGAAGAAATGTTAATATGTGTTTGCAAGAGCAGTTGAATGAACTAGATCGTAACTTACTTAAAATCAGGAAGTTACAAATGGATAATATGTTTTTCAATGAATGTGTTAAACAAAGAACTGTGTCAAAAGGTCTCCGTATGTGGCGCTACCCCACTGGGTTGGTGGCAGGGTCGGACTTCCACTTGGAACTTATTGAACTTTTTGATAAGTTCGGGTTTGAATACATGCAGAGAGTTATAGTGAATAACAACAAAACAATCGAACTTTTAAATAAAGAAGTGACAACACTGGATAAGTTAATTACACAGAACTCTGCATTTTCCAGTAACAGGTTTGAATATTGTAGGATTTTCCGCACAATAGATGAACAAATATCACTTATTAAAACAAGAAAATTGAAAAAAACTGGTGAGGGATGAGAAAGATTATGCTAATAATACAGGGTACCCTCACCCTCCCCATCACAGGAGTGGCAGTTTAATAAGGATAGGAATGTCCAAGCTAATGGTAACAGTTACCCTAATGATGAAACCAACAGTTTGGCTCCGTCTGAAGATGATTTGTTAGACGAGGATGAATATCCAGCTCTGAGATGTTCAGAGCAGATTTTGAGCCAACAACAGAACCAACATTACCAACACAGAGGCCAGTCACAAAATTACCAAACGGGGAGAGGAAGAGGTTACAACCGAGGTGTGAACAGGAATAGTTGGAGGGGGAAACAGAGAAATTAACTGTTGATATAGACCAGGATGGTCGATACCTTCTCCCACCTCTAAAACTATGTAGTAATTCAGAGAAGGACTTCAAGGTCTCTAATTTTTCAGAAATAGAGTTGAACAAGACAATGTGTGACATTTTCTCAAAAGGTTTTACTTTTTTTCCTCGTCAGTCATTTAATTTAGTTCATACATTGATGGACTTGAAACAGTACACTACGAAACTTAACCTAAATGTCATGTTTAACAAGGTAGAGTCTGTGAAAGATCCATTTAAGATTTTGAACACGTTTAATCCACCATTACACCCCACCCTAACTGTTTATGAGAGAATTTGTGAACTTGATTTACGTGACTTAAATAAAAACATTAATAGAGATGCTAGAACATCTACTACGCAAGCTAATTTAAGTATGAATGAAAATTTTGAACTTAAATTTCTTCTCCATAACAAAGGTACTAGGATCATGAAACCAGATAAGGGTGGGGGTACTATTATTATTAATACAGTGGATTACAACAATAAAATGTTTGAAATCTTAAATTCAGATGCATACACTAGGAGTTCCTTGAACAAAATGAACGGGTCTTACAGGAGAATCAAGAGCTTCATTCAGGACATGTTTATTGATGGCCTAATATCCATCACAGAATTACACTATCTTTCTATAGAATACTCTATTACTCCTAGTATCTTTGGAGTTCCCAAAATCCATAAGGACATGTATCAACCACCAATGAGACCCATTGTTGACGCAAGGGGCTCTATAACATACCCCCTAGCAAAATATCTTGAGAAGGAGTTAAGTAAACATGTATGGAATGAAACTGGTGTATGTATAGATTCTTGGGAATATTTAAGAAAAATCAATAGTATTGGATACAAAAAGGACTATCTGTTAGTGACTATAGATGTGGTTAATTTGTATAGTATAATAACACATGACATTGGATTACAATGGTTTTGTGAATTTTTACACTTAAAAGGGTTAAGACAGGACAAAATTAACCTATTCGAACAGATGTCAGACATTATTTTAAGGAATAATTTTATTTTCTTTGAAGGACAATATTTCCTTCAAAAGGAAGGAGTAGCAATGGGCTCCACATGTGGGGGCCTATATGCAAATATTGTCATGTTGATGTGGGAGAAACAACACCTTAAAACTTCCAACTATTTTCAATATTGTGAAACATATATGCGTTACCTGGATGACTTGTTTATATTATGGGAAGGGCCCAGAGACATCTTGGATAACTTTCTTGCATTTATCAATGAAACAACCAGTTTCTTGAGGTTTACACATACTGTCAGTGATACACATACAGCATACTTAGATGTTCACTTAATAAAAGATGAAACCGAGAATAGATTTCTAGCTAGAATATTTCGAAAAGAAACCTACTCTAATACTTTTCTACATTTCAGCAGTTGTCATCCCTTTAAACAAAAGCGAGCTGTACTGAAAGGGCAATTTGTCCATGCAGCCCGGATGACGACACTTTGGGATGACTATGTAGAGGAATGTAACTTGGTGAAGTGTATGTTCCTTAGAAGAGGTTATCCTATTAGTCTAATTGATAAGATTATGCAAGAAGTTAATGACAAAAGATAATCTGGGCACTTTACTCCCATTCTAGAAGACAGGAGCCAAAATGTTGAATACCAGATAAGTAACACAAATCAAATAATTAATAGTGGAGATGACAATAGGCATGAAGCCAACACTAACATAACCATGGCCACAACACCAGTGAATGAAAAGATTTATGAAAATAGTTTTTTGACTACTTTCAATAATGAAGCACACTATATTAAGAACATTTTAATAAAAAATTGGGAAATAATTAGGAGTGACAAAGAAACGAGAGACATTTTGGGAGATGCTCCTATTTGCATATATAAGGACAGTGTCTTAAAAATATGTTTGAAAGATGACAGGAAGAGTATCTTCAAGGACACATGAATAAATGTGGGAGATGCAAGTTCTGCCCGAACATTATGGAAATTAATAACAGTGTCACAATAAATGGAGTTAGAATTTGGCTGAGAGGTAGATTTTCATGTACAACTGAGAGAGTTGTATATTGTGCTGTTTGTAATTTGTGCCCATGTTTTTACGTGGGCAAGACTGAGAACAAATTTAAAAACAGAATAGGGGAACATCTCAGAAACATACGTGATCTATGGGAAGGGAACGCCTTAGCAAAACATATTATGGCTTACCCAGACCATGCTTTTAAATTTATTATATTAGACACTGTAAAGATTAGTGCAAGAGGTGGAGCATGGTCTTACCAGCTTGATGGAATGGAACTAGGATGGCAGATCAAACTGAACGCCATGCATTGGCCAGGGCTTAATGATAATTTGTCTATTAGTAGTCTCTTGAAAATTAAAGCCCTGAATAGACGTTAAAATACACTTTGTAACTTTCTTAGTATAACAAACTTATTCATATATACACTGTTTGAATGAGTATTTATTTATACTTATATATGTTCTCTAATATTTTAGGTATTTCTTTATATTTATTACCACATGGATTTATTTATTTAAATTTATTTAAATGTTAAGTTATTAATATAATTGTAGATAGATGGTGATTTTAAAATTCATGAAGTATTTTAAAAGTATTTTTAATGGTTTTAACAACTTTCAATGTGTTGTGGAAGTAATGACAATTTTAAGTATATTAAGGCTTTAAATGAAGGTGTGTTGACTGCTCTAGGATGTGATGTAATTTGAATTTCTTCTTTTAAATTCAGGTGATGAAAATAACTAAGTGTATCTGATGAAGTCTCTTCCACTTACTTAAAAAGGAAATGAAAGCGCTTATACATTTGGATATTATACAATTTTAACCTTGGATTATAATAAAATGTTGGTGTGTTCATGTAAATATTTGCCTGCTCCATTCTACTTTGTGATTGACTAGTGATTTGATTATAAATATAAAGATATTATATGGGATTAAAGTTTTGTGTGGTAGTCATGTGAAATGCGAGTTGGGGAAGGGACTTTAGATGCTTAAATGTGTACTTGTGAATGGAAATAATATCACCTTTATTAACATCTTTTCAGTTTTTTGCATGGTGGATGAGTAAATTGAAATGCTCTTAATGTGAACAGTGTAAAAAGTCTAATCAATTTACATTTGTTCATTTCAGTAATTTCCCACTGCTAATCCTAAAAGCTTCACTAGAAGTTTGACTCGAGAATAGAATTCAGTCTGCATACGTACATCCATTAAAGCAGTAGTGCAAGTAAGCACACGGTATGACCTTTGAACTCTAGTCAGCCTGAGATGAACAACAGCGATGAAAATAAAGAAGGAACCTAGATAATAGCATCTCAGAGCGAAAGTAATAAGAAACTAGTATATGCATTATATGTGTTTCATTTTACAAAATAATTGAAAAAAGTAGCATATTGCATTAGAACTCTTCCACATAAACTGTAGATTACAAAACAAAGTTAAACGGAGTTTCTGAAACACTCTATGATTTCTTAGAAGACTATTTTAGCTTAGTAAGGCTACTTTGGAGTGTGGCATGTTACCTTACATTAAATTAAATGGTTCCCTTAATCAATGTTGTCAAGAACATACATTAACTACAAGGGAATTTGTAAATATGAACACTAAGTAATTTTGCTGTAGCAATCTGAATGTTAAATAAATTAACAGGAAAATCCTATTATTAATATACAGTACAGTACTCATACTCACTGTTACTGGCTGAAAAATAAACGGCAAGTTTTTGGTTATGTGTCACTAGCAGTAAGAACAAGTTTCTTTAGAAACAGTCTAATGCTAATATTTGAAAGACATATTTCATTTTTAACATTATGAAACTATAAAACTGATTACTAAAGCATATATTACTACTCTGGAAAGTTGATGCCATAATTATTAGGACAGTTATAGTTGATTTAACATTATACCAGATGTTATTGTGTGAAAAAAACTGAGCTAACTTTAATCCTTCATATTTATATCATATCATATTATTGATGGAATTAGATTATTTAGCAAGATTTTAAGCAGAATGCCCTAATTGTTAGATAGACATTTTGAAATTCCTAAAGTTTAGTTATATTTCAACAAATAGATTACAGATTATTTTAAATATTGCTACAATAAACTAGAGACAGTTCTATAAAATTTATTGGGACATTTTAGCAAACAAAAGAACTGAAACTAATGCTTCCAGTAGAGAAAAGGCAATGTTTCATTGGCATAAAACTAAATGTCTTATTATAGAAAATGAGTGTATAAATTTGACATACTGCAGCAAACATTGCACTTGTGTATATAATGTTGGACATATAAGTGTAAATCAAATGATGTTATATTTACACTAAGAGACAACAGATATGTGTTCATATAATAGTAATAGACTAAACACAGTTTCTATTGTTCTTTACAGAATTTTGTTTAACAAATAAGGTAGTTTAAAACTCATTGACTTGTATAGAAAAGGAGAGTTATCTGTTGATATGAAACATTACCATTCTTTATGTATTTGCATTATATTAATGACTATGCATTCAGTAGAATAGAGTGTAGACTATGCTTGCAACCAATGTCACATAATATGAATATGAGATACATGAAGAGATCGAGGTGATACTATCATTATGTGTCTGGTGTCATTCTAAGGTGATCCAGTATCTGTCTGCCTGGGATGACATGGTTGACAGACCATGATGCTTTGCCAGAGATGGCCATCACCTGTCACTCCTGGGATTCCGGATACTGGCAAAGGCTCTTGTCAGTATATGCATTATATTAATGACTATGCATTCAGTAGAATAGAGTGTAGACTATGCTTGCAACCGATGTCACATAATATGAATATGAGATACATGAAGAGATCGAGGTGATACTATCATTATGTGTCTGGTGTCATTCTAAGGGGATCCAGTATCTGTCTGCCTGGGACAACATGGTCTACAGACCACGATGCTTTACCAGAGATGGCCTGCACCTGTCACCCCTGGGATTCCGGATACTGGCAAAGGCTCTTGCCACCCCTATAGTGTCTATTTTAGGCAAGGTTCAAATGACAAATTCACCACTGTAACAGGAACAGGCAAGCAAAAACTGAGGGTAATGCTACTCAATGCTAGAAGTCTAAATCTCAAAATGCACTCACTCGAGGCACTCCTTAAAATGGAGAACATTGATATCTGTGCAGTGACTAAGACCTGGTTCAAGGCTCCAGAGAGCACCCCTGCATTACCAGGCTATAACTCATACCACACTTTTCGGCCATCTAACCTGGACCGGAACACCAAAGGCAGAGGTGTGTTCATATTCATAAAGGATATAAACACCTCCAGTCTAGTTGCTCAGCATAATGCATCTGAGGTTATGCAAGTACAAGTAACTCTGGGTAAAACTGCATTCCAAATTGTAGCTTGCGACAGATCCCCCACCATGCCCCAGTATTCACACTCCTCTTTTCTTGATATACTGGAAAATATTAGGGTTCAACCAAACACCCTAATATTGGGTGATTTCAACTATCCCATCATTAACTGGAAAAACTACTCATGTATCAACTCCTTTGCTCAGCGCTTTCTAGAATTCATAAATTCTAATGCCCTTGATCAACATAGCCACACCTCCACCAGGGGCAACAATATCCTAATCCTAGTCATTATCAACATGAGTGATCGGTGTTCTACATCTGAAGTCAACTCCTCGTTAGTCAGATCCGACCATAAGCTAATCACCCTAGATATCCACATCCCGCCCCCACCCACATTAAGGAAACCACAGTAAAAAATTTCTCCAAAGCCAAATTCATGCTTCTTAAGACAGAAGTGGTGAACTTCATGACACCCATGCAGATGGACAATACAGTTATGACTGCTGAATCCTACATAAATGCACTCTATAAGCACTTACAAGAGTGCATGGATTGTGCTATCCCAAACAGAGCCAAGATGCTATCCTCCAAAAACAGGAAGCCAATCTGGTGGTCCCCTGCCATAGACAAACTCTACAACAGAAGGAAGAAACTGTTGCAAAAGAGATTAAAATCCCATGAGTGGAGGAGCTCCCTGGTCAGCCTCAGTAAGAAGCTGAGATCCCTTATAAGATCCTCCAAAGATAGCTACAAAAACAAGATCGACACTGATTCTAAGGACAACCACAAAGCATTCTATAGCTATGTCAAGAATCTCAATGGCAACACCCAGATCTGCTCTGAATTACAGCACAACAGCACAAAAATTACAGAACCAACTGATATTGCCAACATCCTGGCAGATAGGTTCAGTGCTAACTTTACACCCCTCTCACCCACTAAATGGCCCATATCTATACAGGAAGAATGCAGAGTTTCTGTAATCACAACTACACAGGTAAAAGCAGCACTCTGTAAAGCCAAAAACACAGCATCCATGGGACTGGACAACATCCCAGGCTGCATTTTACATGAACTTCAGAACAAACTGGCTCCCCACCTAAGCACCATGTTCAACCATAGCCTCACATCAGGCTTTGTGCCCACTGAATGGCGCACAGCAGCAGCTATCCCACTCCACAAAGGGGGAGCCACAACTGATCCTGGAAAGTATAACCCTATTAGCCTGACGAGCCTGGTCTGCAAGGCCATGGAATGTATCATCATGGAATTCATAAACAAAGACATTGGTAACATCCAAACTCTAAACCCCACCCGGTTCGGGTTTGTGAAAGGGAGATCATGCTTCCTGAACCTGGTCAACTTCTTTGAGGCAGTCACCAAAGCTGTAGACAAGGGTAAGGTGGTTCACACAGCATATCTTGACCTCGCCAAGGCGTTCAACTCCATCCCCCATTCTGTAATTATAGCTAAACTCACTAAACTAGGTATACATCCCTATGTCACAAGAGGGGTTCCCAACTGGCTCACTGACAGAACCCACACTGTAAAAGTTGCAGACTCCAAATTTGACTTCAAACCAGTGACAAGTGGAGTACCACAGGGTTCAGTCCTGGGACCTCTCCTGTTTGGTATCGACTTCTCTGAAGTACTGGCTAATGAAATTTGCAGATGACTGCAAACTAGGAGCTATAGTCAAGTCCCCAAATGATGTGGACATCCTACTGAAGGGCCTCACTGAGACATATGCCTGGTGTCAGAGCCATGGCCTCAAGCTCAATGCCAAAAAGTGCATTGTTATCCCCTTTATTAAAAACTCTGTACCCATGAACTACCACATAGGCGGCAGTCTTCGTAACATTGAATGTATGATAAAAGACCTTGGGACCCAGGTGGACAGTAGTCTCTCCTTTGATAATCACATTGCCACAGTAGTCAGGAAATTCTTCTACGTGGCACACCTCATCACAAAAGGGTTCTCATCCAGGAAAAAGAGGTCATTGTTCCCTTCTACTCGACACTCATTAGAGCCATTATAGAGTACAATGCCCCCTTTGGAGTGTACCTAACAAGACATCTGCAGCAGCTGGAAAGGCCACAGAAGTACCTCACAAAGAGGATTACTGGCCTCAAACAGATGCTCTACACTGACCGTCTCAAAAAACTCCAGCTTTACTCTGTAGCATATCGCCTACTCCAAGGTGATCTCTGCCTAACATATAAAGCTATGTCAAACCCAGAGCTGTTGGACATGCTACACCTAAAGAAATCGCAATCCCTCCGAGCTACACACCCTAGTGACCTAAACCTTGTCACCACAATAAACAGGACATGCTGGAGGGATATTTTCCTGTCCCAGAGACTTTCTATACTCTGGAACAAGCTACCCATCTATGTCAAGCAAAGTTCCTCATTAACACTCTTCAAGAAAAATCTTGATGAGTGGATGGGAAATAGGAAATACACCCCAGGGATCACTTATGTGGCTCTGCTCGACAAGGGCACAGGAAATTAACTTTCTTGGGTTGACATAAGCCAGGAAACTTTGTTGGCTAGGCTTACTTAGGCCCTTGGGATGATAGCCTAGCACCTACCAATGAACCTATGAACCTATGACAATCTGAAAGCGTCTTGTGAAATCAGCATTTTTTAGGTAAAACATTGAAATAATATAAGCTATACTTCGTATAGTAAAATTAACACCTAATCCTAAGTGTTACTTGTGTACATAGATTGTAGACATGAGTTTTGAGCCTCACTCTGCTCATGCTGTTCATATATGAAGGGAAGGGGGGAGAGAAGAGAAACCATACGGAATACTCTTATGTTAGAGGAATTCAAATAGTTGTTAATGTTGGCTTAAAAGAAGTTTTAGTGTCTATATTTTATTGTATTATTGATTTAATTGCAACAAAGAATGTATACGCACATTAATTAATTTTAAATAAAAGCACTTAATTTAATATACATAATTTTCATCTTATATTTACTTCATATCTACTCATAATTTTGAAGTACATGTACATATAGCTCTACATTATAGCATCAGAATTAGCTAGTCTCAGGAAATTTACATCCAGTTGTATAGTACTAGAATTCTAATATCTCAACATACATATGAAACAAAACATTGTTGGAAGATAAATCCTCATTTTATTAACATACATGATCCAATTTGAAAAACACTAGATAGAAATAAAACAGAAAACTAGTAGTAGAGAAATGTGATTTTGGAGTTTTTAATCATTAGATTGGACAATAGGCACTTTACCTTTTAAATTGTAAATAGTTTCAAGCAGATGACATTTAAGGTTAATTTAAAACATAGTATTCCATATACAAAAACATCAATTTATGCCACTTAATATTTTTGAAGAGTGGTTTTATTAATGTATTAGTTATATATACTGTTTTAAGGCAGATGCATTTGACAGTAGTAGAATACTATTTCTAGGATGGAAGAAGGTGGTTTAGATGATCGACTCATAGAACCAGGAATCAAACATTCCATGTTTAGAATTGTATATAGTTTTTAATGTATTCTAATTTTGTTTATTTCATGCTATGTGTCCATAACAAAATTTCTAATACCCAAATCTTTTTATAAAAATGCTTTATTATAAGTTTATGTCTCTAAATGTCAGCGGTCTTAATAACTCTATAAAAAGAGGAAGTTTGGCCAAATATTTGAAAACAAAGTTGATGTAGCTTTTTTGCAAGAAACCCATATAATAGAAAGTTATTTAGATAAAATGTCTTTTAATGGCTACACAATACTTGTGGAATCACATTATCAGACTAAAAGAAGAGGCGCCATGATACTATGGAGGAAATCTCTACCAATACCTAAAATAATTGATTCATATTCAGACAAAAATGTCAGGTTATGCTTGGTTATTTTAGAAATAAACAGAAAACAAATCACACTGGCCAACACATATTGGATACCTGGTATTGGTGCTGAAACAGTAAATAAGTATATTGAATTGACAATAACTAGATCTAGAAGTGATATAAGAATGAGACAACTAACAGTGATAATTTTAAACTCTCCATTCCAGCTAAAAAAACTAAATAATTTCATTACTAATTCAAATCTGAGACATATATATGAAATAAAAGAAACAAAATCTTTATAATACACGCATTACTCCTACAGATTTGGTACACAAACAACTATAGATAAGGTATTTACTACTGACAACTTATTTTCTAAAATACAAGAAGTACTGATTAGTTCTTACCCAATATCTGACCACAATGCTATTTTTTTTAATTAATATTAAACCAAATAGCTTGATTTTCTGGCAAAGAATACCAGCATACATTATTAAAATCAATGGATTTAAGGAATGGCATTTATAAAATTATTAAAAATAAAATAAATAAATTATAAATTATAAATAAAATTATTTCTTGATTTTAATGATAATAACAAAACTTCAAAAACTATAGTATGGAACACATTAAAATCTTATTTATATGGCAAAATTAAAACATGGAACTTAAAAAGAATGGGGAAATGAGCTAATAACAATACAGCCAAAAATTAATGCATTAAAAAGGAAGTTAACTGCTAAACATATAAACTCAAACTTAGAATTGAAACAACTAAACTTAAAATACATAGAAATTCTAAATCATAAAGTTGCAATAAATCTAGAAAGAATTAAATTATTCAGTTAACCCAAAGAACATGCATAGACTAGCAGTGAAATCAAAATGTGTAACAGATGTTAAACATATAAGGGAGATTGTGGATAAAACTAGAAGTAAACCTAAATATGTAATGGATCTAAAAGAAATTCTGGAAGTATTTAGGAATCATTATGAAATAATGAACAAAACTAATTCAAATGTTACTAGTATTGTCACAAAAGACAATTTCTTGGAAAAAAACATAAATAAAAAACTATCTAAAGAACAAAATATTAAATTGTTTAAGCCAATAACTCTAAAGGAACTGAAGGAAAGAACACAAAGTCTTAAAAACAACAAAGCACCAGGCTTAGATGAATTAACAGGAGAAATATATAAAATACTACCAGACAAAGCATTAAAACATTATTAGAAGCATTTGAAGACTCCAGAAAAAATATAAGTTAATTTCCCTCTTGGAAATATGCTATGATAGCACCTATTTTAAAACATGACAAAGATCCTAAAATTGCAACCTCGTACCGTCCTATATCATTATTAAATGTGGATTATAAAATATTCACATCAATTCTTGCCAATAGACTGAATCAATTAATGCCCAAACTAATAGCAGATGATCAAAAAAGCTTCATCCTAAATAGGAAAGTTCAAGACAATGTTATCAGACTGCTATCTCTAATACAGTATGCAAACATGAAAAAGAAAGAATGATCAATTATAAGCCTAGACTAGAAAAGGTATTTGACTCCATAAATTGGTCTTATTTATTTAGAGTATTGGAAATATACAATTTCTCACCTTAGTTTATAGATCTTTTAAACAGATTATATAGACACTCTATATCATATATCAAAATTGGTGCTTTCCTTTCAGGCCCACTAAAAATCTTAAAAGGTACAAAGCAAGGGTGCCAGTTGTCACCCTTGTTGTTTGCTTTATCAGTGGAAGCATTGGCTAATAGCATAAGAGCAAATCCAAATATAAATAGTTTTTCTGTTAACCCAAATTATAAATCCAAAATACTTTTTGCAGACAATATCCTGATTCTTCTATTGAGCACATTATGAAATCCCTACAAACCTTTGAAGAAATTTCAGGCCTGAGTTTAAACCACAATGAAACAGAAACTCTATTATTAAATAAAAAATGGACAATGTATTAAGAAAACAAGGTGACTTCAATTGGGCAAATGACACACTTAAATACTTAGGGGTATATATAAAATCAAATTGGAATGACACCATTAAAATAAACTATGCAAATATAATATCCACAATCAAATAATATCTAAACAGATGGAATAAAATGTGTTTTAATACTGAGGAAAGACTACAATTAATAAAAATGATGATATTACCTAAAATACTATTTCTTTTTCAGACACTAATTGCTCCTCCAACCAAAAAAATCAATGAAACAATTAAGTTGCATATTGATAAAATTCTTATGATCATCCCAAAAACTGAGAATTGGCTATACATGGCACTACAGAAACTGGAATGATGGTGGAATAGCATTTCCAAACTTAGAGCTCTATGCAGAATCAGTCATTCTAAATGTGATAAGTCAATGGTTAAACCCTAAATACAGTTCAAATTGGAAACAACTCCATAAAAACATTTTATTATCAAACATGGATTCAAAAATAGATAATATTATGTTCTCAGAAACTAACAAAATCTTTTTATTACTAAAAGACTTTGTTTATAATACAAATAGCAATGAAAAATTCCCTCCTTTTATTAAATATATCTTAATCAATTAAAAAAAATAGTGAATAAAAACTATATGACAAAAAATATATATTTTTAGTATTTCCTATAGTATACACAAAGATATGCCTTGATTCCTTTAATATAAACAAAATAAAAGACATGAAGGAAAATGGATTAGTCTTCTGGCACCAATATTTAAACAGTAAAATCATACATGATTCAAATTCCCTTGTTGCTAGCTACAACAAAAACCATAACAATTGGTTAAACATACAAACATTCAGAGAATATATAGTTAATGAATTTAAAATGCACCAGGTGACCAGCATAACATCCTTATGTAAAATACTTTCACTCTTTTGTGATTTAAATACCTTGAATCACAACAATAGTCTTTCATTATCAAAAATATATAAGAGCTGACCTACAAAGCACAGAAGATTATTTATGGAAATATACAGAAAAAATAAACAAATCCAGTTTTACTGAGAAGGAGAAAGCATTAATATTAAAATCAATTAATAATAAGACGTCATCTCCCTTTTGGAAATCTTCACATGGAAGTTTATACATAGGACCTTTATCACTCCACATAAACTATTAGTGATATCAAGTCATGACATTAATAAATGTTGGAGATGTGAAGACACTCTGTGTTCAGATTGGGAACATGATTCTTAAATGTAAAATTGTAACTCCATTATGGTCAGAATTTAAAAACTTTATAAAAACATTGCGGTCAGATAAATGCGTAATCTCAGCTTCATTGTTGCTGTTTAATGCACCGATACCAACATGCATTTCTAAGATACAAGTGCATCTTCTTTGGTCTCTACTTGCAATTGCAAAGAAAGTTATAACTGTAAATTGGCAAAGCAAACAAATCCTCTTATTCACAGATTGTATATCATTAGGTAAAGTTGTATGTAATAGGGAATTGCAAACTGCAACTTTAAAACTACAAAAGTGACACATAAGAAACTGAATTGGCTAAAACTTAGAAAATTGTTAGATGAAATGTAAATATAAGGAAGACAATATGTATGTTATGGACTTTGTATATAAGTGTTTATTTTATTATGTTTAAAGTATTTATTGTAAAATTTATTCATGTATATATCTCATATTTACAAATTAAAAAAAGAAAATGAATGCTAAAGCAAAACTTCTTATACTGTCAACTTTCTAAGTTTTTAAGAGCAATATTTAAAAATAGTCCCTATTTTTTGGCCTTTGTCCCACTTTTATTTATGGCTTTGTTCAGATTTCTTGCTATAAGAGCTTGAGAGGTATGAGGATGCCCTTTCCCTGGCATTGTGCAATCTTGAAGTTGGAATATATAATTAGCATGAGTAGGAGGTGCTGGTCTGCAAAACATTGTTTTGTAGTTTCATGTCAATATTTTTTTTTTAAATAATTTTGTGTCATTGTTAACAATATTGAGATTTGGGTGTTTAGATGTTTTTAAGTACACCTATTTTTCTATGTACATACCACACACACACACACACACACACACATATATATACATATATATATATATATATATATATATATATATATATATATATATATATATATATATATATATAGGTCCACTATGTAATTTTGAAATTTCAGAATCTCGAATATCAGAATCCTGACGTCCAGATGTTCAAGATTTTGAAATCTTGAAGCACAATAATAATTAAAAAAAAAATGCATTATAAATCCAGATTCTGCAGGAGGCAAGCCTCCCTGCACCCCCACACCCCACGCAATTTAAATATACCAACCCCAAGATCGCTCTACAGTGAAGAGAATGGTTACATTACCGTTCCACACTGTTGAGCGATCTCACTTGTATAGCTTTGGGATTTTAAAACCTCGAACATCTGAACGTCAGGAGTCTGATGTTCGAAGTTTTGAAATTTTGAAATTACAAAGTGGACCCATATATATATATATATATATATATATATATATATATATATATATATATATAAATATATATACACACGCACGCACACACACACACAGACACACACACACACACACACACACACACACACACACACACACACACACACACACACACACACACACACACACACACACACACACACACACACACACACACACACACACACACACACACATATGGTTATATGTATATACAACAGGTGGTAAGAATATATGTTGTTACTTATAAATTTGGTATTCAGAAAAAGTGTACATGGAGATATCATAAATATGCATTTTATTTGTGATATCTCCAGGAAAGACAAAAATAATGCTTTGTGTAAACATGTCTTAAGTGCTGGGACTACACATACATTTAAATTTCATGTATTACAGCTATTGAATAAGAGCATTAGGAGAGGTAATGTTAGTAATAAGACTGAATGTTTAGAAACTAAATAGATCCTAGAAATGCAAAGTGACAAGGAAAAGGTTTGAATAAGTATGCTCCCTTAAGACCTCTGCTCAGGTCATGTAATCTGAACAGGTAACTTCAGAATCTATGTATCTTTAAATAGTCTTAAGCACTGTGTTAATTATATCTGATGAATCTCTAGGACTGGACTGAAAGTGCTTTTCTATTTTACCTGGTGTTTTATTCTGCTGTTTTTATTTGTTTTACTGCCTTTCATAAAAGTATTAATTTTTTATCTGCATCTACTGTGTCTGACTGGCTACACTGTAATGATAACCTACCTCTAGCAGTGCTGAGGTATAAGCTGTGTTACACATACTGATACATGACAGCTCTGTGAATAGCATACATACATATCTTGTGGTGCAGGGTGTTGTAGTAACAGCCCCAGACTACCTGAAGAACAGATATGCAGTTAGGCTGTGCTGAATAAGTCTGTCTCATATGCAGGTTAGTGTACAACAAGGAAATGTACCTGCATCTTGTATAGATACTCAGGTGGTTATCACCATTCCAGTTATCACATCCTAGTGACCACCTGATATGAAGGTCCCACTCAACCACCCTTGTTAGGGATATCATGAACTCTTTCACCTCTATGAGCCATTTATGTGTTAATGGTGTGCTTTGGTCTTGGCAAGCAGCATCATATTGGTGACGCTTCGGCACAGCTGTACTAGTGCCCTTGGCTACCCACAGCACTGTTGTCCTGCACCACTCATTGTCACACCCAGTCTTGGAGGGTCTTCCCTGTTTTACCTTTGTTCAAGAACAGCATACCATGAGTGCATGGGGACTGCACTAGCATTTCAGTCTCCTGGCTGGTGAATTGTTGCAGCCATTGCCATTCTCCAGGACAGTGAAAAGATGCAGGTTATAGAGATTGGTCTCTGTGTGTTATATTATGGTTATTGGCTGACCCATATCTCTCAGTACTGCCTCCTTCTTCCATTTGGTGGTCTCTTACCCTGTCTGCTGTTATGTTGTAATCATTCTCACCTGTCTCATGCTGACAGCAGTGAAGGGCATGTTATCACTGCCAAGATTACTTCATCATTGTGCTGACATTCAGTAGTGCTAGGCACATCATGTATCTCTTCCATCCCTCTATACAAATAACCATGTTATCACCTATGTATATAGGCTATTGTGTCTCCTGTAACATGTCTTGCACTCTACATGCATAGACCATAATGTGCCCATCCATTGGGCATGCACTTTGTCATGACCTTTTGCTGTGTTCCATCTGTCTGTGCATGTATGTGTGTGTGCCTGAGTGTTTACAGTATGGGAGTTAGTTAGGGGATAGGTAGAGTAGGTGTGTGTGTGTGTGTGTGTGTGTGTGTGTGTGTGTGTGTGTGTGTGTGTGTGTGTGTGTGTGTGTGTGTGTGTGTGTGTGTGTGTGTGTGTGTGTGTGTGTGTGTGTGTGTGTGTGTGCCCATCACTCAGAATGGGTGAAAGAGAGCTAAGTGTGTGAGCGTGGGGGGGGGAGTGAATGGTTGAGTGTGTCCATCAGTGAAATCTGGTGAAGGGGGTTTTGTGTGTACGTGTGTGTGTGTGTGTGTGTGTGTGTGTGTGTGTGTGTGTGTGTGTGTGTGTGTGTGTGTGTGTGTCTCTGTGTATGCCTGTGCGTGAGTGGGGGCTGTTAAACATCCACACTTCCCTAGACTAATGAGCAAATGCTGCAATACTAGGGTGAGCACTGGACACCAGGAATAATTATTTATATTGTGCAATAAAGCCACCTAATAAAAATGAAAAAATAATGCTTTACAGCATTGAAGGCTTTTTTATCATGCTGTAAAGGAACTTAAAAGGATGCAAATCAGGTACCCTTAACACGCAGGTTCAGCTCTTTGTCAGGATGTTAGTACTCTGTGCCATCTCTAGACTCAAGGGATATGGCTAATACCTTAAGCTTTTATAAATAACAAAAAGTTAAAGTAAAGAGAAGGAGCCCTGAACCCTTGACAAAGAAAGTCGCTTGTTAGACAGGAGCCTTAACACTATATGCTAACTGAAAAGTTAGCCTAAGATGGTATTTTTTTATAATAAGAAGTATGAAATTGTAATTTCTGGCATTATTCATTCATTCATTATTGGGGTAAAAGCTTTTTGTGTTACGGGTTTTTGGTAATATGGGTAAGGGTTGACCTGAGTTTTGAATTTTAGTAGGAAGGTGGGTTGATGGTTGCTAAGTGAGTCTGGGAGGATGCCTCCTTGATAAGAGGTGTTGGTCTTGTTATTAAGATCCGATCTAGGAGGCTCTCTTTGATTTTTGCATTTCCTAGTCTAGTGCTTGATTGGATGACTTGTGAGAAATTGTAGAGGTTGATATGGTTTATGGGGTTAATAGCTGAACATGTGTTCCAATCTATATTAAAGTCACCGAAGATAATAGTTTCCTGGGGCAGGTTTTGACTTGTCCATTGTAGGAAGGCTTTTAGGGTAAGGATGTTGTTACATGGTGGTATATAGCATGTGATAATGTTGACTGAAGTTTGAGTTTAACTAGGAAGAGTTCAGAGTTATTGAAGGAAGGGATTTGTGGATTAAGAGTGGTGATATTTAGAGTGTTTTTATAGAGTAATGCTACCCCTCCCCCTTTTATAAACATTTTATTGTAGCATAGTACATTGTATCCAGTAGGAAGGGACTCATTGTCTGCTATAGTTGGCTTTAGCCAGGATTCAGTCAGACATAATATATCAGGGGAGTAGGTGGATAGTAGTACATGCAATGAGTGTACTTTATTGTTAATACTTTGAATATTTAAGCTCAGAATTAGTAGACTGTTTGGTAGTGGGTAGATGGCTAGAGGAAAAGGTTGAAATAGCTATGGTAGTTTGCATAGGGTTAGGCCCTGGATTTGGGTGTATGTCTCCTGCTAGGATCAGTTGGTAGTTTATATGGTGTAAGAGTTTGAAAAGTTTAGTTAGGATGGCTATATACTTGTTTGTTGGTGAGCTAGGAGTGATTGGGAGTAAAATGAGTGAGTTAGGTGCTATCATAGTGTGATGATATAGGCTTGGGGATATGTGCTGGCTGTAGTGAGGAGTATGAGGAATATAGGTGGAGATATCTTTTGTTAGGGTATCATAGGTAGTATTTAGTGTGGTTTGGTAGGAGGTGAGGTAGAGGGTTAGTGTTAGGATAAATAGGATAGTGAGACTGCATGAAAGGATAGTGGTTATGCTATGATTGTGTGATGGTTTAATTATTGTAGGTGGGGATATGGAGGGGGATGTAGTTTGGTATAGATTAATGGAGGTTAGTAAGAAGGAGTGTCTAATCTGTGATTGGTTGGAGTTTTGGTGGTGGAGATGGCTAGATATAAGACTTGGGGTAGTGAAGGTGGGTGGAAAATTGGGGCAGGGTAGGGGAGTGGAGTGAGCCCGAGCATTACTGAGGGCAAACAGAGAGGGGCATTACCGAGGTCTGCAGGTAAAGATCTTTAAATAAAACTATCAGTAAGCTTAACAAAGGGTACGGTACACCAATACAATCTTTATTTATTAAAATCTGACTACTGAGAAGCCAGTTGTAAGATATAAAGTTAAAATGTGGGGACCAGCAAGAAGCAGAGATAAGCTTTCAAATAAGGGTGGGACTAAGAGACAGTTGGGTACTAAACTTAATGTTACAACAGTACCAGGACACTGGCTCCTGTAGCTTAAGAAACTAGGTTAGGCTGTAATAGGTCTTGTGGGGGAGGGGGAGGAAAGAATATACCAGAAAAAGTGGTGGCTAGCCAATAGTATGATGAAAAGGGCTAGCCCTGATTAGGCTGTAATTGTTATTGTGGGGGAGGGGGAGGATAAGAATAGGCCAGGAAAAAGTGATTGATAGCCAATAGTATGATGAAAATGGCTGGCCCTGATTTCGCAGATATGCAAATCTACAAAAACAATAAGAAAAGGCAATAGGTACTCTGACTTGCTTGTTTTGCATACCTTTCTTACTGAAATAAAATAAACCAATTTTACCACGGAGTTATGTGGAAATTAGGAAGACAAGAATTTGTAAGTGAAAAGGTTTGGTAGAAGTAGGAAAACAGCAGGACATATAAATAGTTAAAACAGCATATAAAGACAGACTGCGGTTAGGAATACAGAATGGGGGGGTGCAGCTAATGTCCTTAAATAATCAGGAAAAACAGTAGGTACTTTAGACTTAATTGTTTTGCATACCTTTCTTTTGAAATAAAATAAAAAAACATTTGGACCAGGGGTATATGGGATTTAGAAAGACCACAATTTATAGGAGAAAGGGTTTAGTAATACTAGAAAAACAGCAGGGCTTTCAAATAGCTAAAATAGCATGCAAAGGGAGACTGCTGTTAGGAAGTACAGGATTGGGGTGGCAAGCTAACGTCCGTGGTGGAGTGCTTTAATTAAAAAATAGAAATTAAACAAGGGCTAGCAATTAATTTTGTCCAGAGGATAAAACGTACTTTCTATATATTCTGAAAATAACACTGATCCCAAGGTTGCCTGGTTCTGTTAAAGAGGACTGCGGGCCAGTAGATCGAACTTGGATTGGAGGGGATCCAGGAAAAAGTAGATTAAGAGGAGAAGCTGGGAAGAAAAATTAGCAATATTGACACAAAATACTGCAATTGTTAATAAGAAAAAGTGCAAATGGTACAAAGGTGCTAATAGAGGAGTAGAGAGAAAAAAGAAAAAAAAACTAGGTAATCTATACACAGATAAATGCCTCAGTTAGTGATGATGTGAACATTAAGACAAGTTTTGTCAGTTATCCCTCTTTATAAAGGTGGCATCACAGCTGACATCTCTAACTTTCAGTCTATTGCAATATTATCACCTCTCTTCTACAAGAATGTCTGTTAACATCCATCCAACATGGCTTCCGGACAACACACAGTACAACTGCTGCCATACTACCACTCACTAACATCATAAACAAATACAGTGACTTAGGCAAACTCATTTCCTCCTTATTGCTTGACCTGTCAAAAGCTTTTAATACGGTTTTTCACCCTATTCCTGTATAAAGTATCTCAAATTGGACTATCTCCATCTTCATTAATGTGGTTCAGTAGCTATTTAACTGACAGGCTCCAATTTGTAAAATGGCAGAATACTCTGTCTCGATATCTGCAAGTCTCCACTGGTGTACGGCAAGGCTCTATTCTTGGTCCCCTCTTCTTTAATATCTTTATCAATGAACTCTGTACCTCCATAGGTCCAGCCTCTCATATACAATATGCTGATAATTCTATACTTATATGTCCACCTAATCACTTGCCTCAACTCCTCCATATCAAGTTTTTCCTCAGTTGAGAAATGGGTCCATAATGGTCAGCTACTGCTCAACTCTAACAAGCAAAGTTACTGCCATTTTTCCCCAAACCACGCATGCTTGATAAAGTGAAATTCAAAATCTTTTCACTAAACAAAACTGAAACTGATGTAGTCTCCCATATAAAACTTCTTGGAGTAGTTATAGATGATAACCTCAAATGTAACCTGCATGCTCAAAATAACATAAAAAGACTCACCAAAAATTAGGAATGGTCTACAGGCATAAAAAACTTTCTTAGCAACACTACCAAATTACTCTTGCCACTACCTCCCATCTTTCTTATACAGTGCATTTATCCTAAACAACCTTCAGGCTACAGTTAAAAATTAGCTGGAGGCATGCTATAATAAGGTTGCAAAATTTTCCACCAAGAAACAATACCAATGTATTGCCCTTAAGGTTTTGAATTGGCTCACACTGCCTCACCACCTACATAATATACAGCTTATCTCCACACACACAATATTATTCACAAAGCTGAAGACTGCCCTGCTTTTACTCCTATTCTCCATTCCTATTACACTAATAGACTACTTTGATCTAATGAGCAACATCTTCTCAGCATATAAAACCCCACAAATCCTCTGGCCAAAGTCTCTACATGTTGCCTAAAAATGGAATTCTTTCCTTCTGCAATTAGAGCTACCTCTAATGTCTCCATCTTCAAACACCTACTAAAAGACAACCTAAATAAAACCTGGCTCTGCTCCTGCACTACCCCAGAATGAAATAGTCCTTCTCTCCTTCTACCTCCAGCATACTTTGACTATGTTCAGAGAAAGGGAATTAGTAAAATATATTTCTTAGACAAAGATAAAACATATTTTTGCCTAGGCTATATTATCTAGTCATATCTGTTCCAAAGAGTGTAGTTAGTGTGTTTAATGTCATCTCTACAAAATACAACTTGTGAATACTTTATCTATTGACAATGTTTATTTTCAGCTTGTTAAAGCTGTCTAAATATTATACTTTGTATGTATACATTCACACCTTATGAGCAGATGCTGATTTTTTTACTTATGTATGTCATTTATCTGTATTATGATTTGTAATAACTTTAACTATAAGCATATTATGTCAATGTGGAGCTTTTCTTCTTGGGCTTTTGTTGCAAATGGCTTATTATCCCAGTCAGGCTTTCCTGGTAAACAAATCTCAAATAAATAAAATAAATAAATAAGATTGTGCAAACACTACAGTATAGAAGTAGCTGAGAAGCATTGAAAACATGAACCAAAAAGCATTATAAAGAATGATGAAGTTTATATCATGTGTGATTACCAGTTATCAACAATTAAAAAATAGATGAGAGAAAAACAGATATAGTAGTTCACGAAGATAAGACAAAAGTAGCATTGATCACTGAAATTGCTGCATTTAGCGATTACACTGTCTCACATACACAGAAGCACAAAGTCATAAAATATCAGGACTTGCAGGCAGAAGCGAGAGTAATGTGGAAGAAAGATACCCAGACAGTTCCAATAGTAGTAGGAGCAATGGGTCTCATAAAAAAGAATCTGCAATTGTATTTAGATATGCTACCGTGTACATGCAACTCTGTATGAATTGCAGAAAGAGTCAATTTGTGGCATATTGCTGGTGTTGCAAAGAGCACTTTTGGCTAACATCAATGATTGAAACAATACTAATTTCATGAACTTTAATTATACCCTGACTTAAGAACGGGGTCCATTCCCGTCATTGTATTAAAAATCCAAAACACTTAGAGAAATGAAATCTAGAGATTTAACATAGATAACTTTGGAAAACATAATTATTTTTTTTTTATTTTACATTTGTTTACTGGGAAAGCCCAACTAGACAAAATGTCCTTTTCAGATGAGTTAGTTTTGTATTATTCTATTTGCTGATTTTTTTCTCTTTTTAATGCTTTCAACTTAAGGATGGGGACAATAGAACTCCTTTCATTAATCTCAGGCCAGCTATCAGCCTGGGGCCTTACCTGCCATTGCAATTCCTTTAGTTCTAACATCAGCCTCCAAATTTTTCTGTCATCAATTGGTACACCATCTATGATGGTGTACCCAAACTGATGTCCTTCATTCTCTACTATATGTTTTCCTATAACATTATTTAAATTACTTCTCTTAATTCCATATTCACGTTCGTATAGTCTCTGAGAGAATTTCCTCTCAGTTTTGCCTATATAAAAGGCCGAACGTGATTTACATTTCCCTAAGTATACTACCGCTTTCGTACTACAACTGTACTCTCATATCATTTTCTCAGAAATGCAAAAAAACTACAATTAGAGAACGCGTACCTGAAGAAATGTATGAGGGCTAACATCATTCCTAAAGGCTTGCGTGTGTGGCGTTACCCTATGGGGTTGATTGAGAACTCACACTTACACGTAGAACTTTTAAAACTATTTGACAGATTTGGGCACAAACTCCTTGGACTGTTAGTAATAACCAAAAAGAAATAGACAACTTAAGTGTTGAACTAACCAGTTTAGACAGAGCAATAAGGGAGAATATTTCATATGAACAGTACAAATATGAACATCTCTGCATTTATAACAGCACTGACCAACATATAGATAAGTTGAAATTGGGGAAAATGAATAAGTTGAAAAGAGATATTAAAGACTATGCAAATGGAGTAGCTTACACCAGGCCTCCAGCCTCCCAATACTCTAACAATAACAGCAATAAGAAAAAAACAGAAAAGATACAAAAAAAACAAAAATGGAGAGAGATTAGACAAAATGAGGGGTCTAGAGAATGAGGATGCACAATCAGCATACGAACATAATTATCCTGAATTACAGAGGTCTGAAAGAATTAAAAACAAAGGAAACTCTTTCAGTAATGGACATTTCGATCAGCTGATTTTAAAGTGTATAACTTTTCAAATATTAGTATTAATGAAACGACAGCCAATCTGCTACCAAAAGGCATGACTTTTGTTCCTTCGGCTAGGGTAAACTTCACCAACACAGTTTTAGACTTGAAAGTATATTTAAGGAAGTTGCATTTGAAATTATTATACCAAAATCAAAATGGTAGGAACAGCAATATGTACAGTATTAGCAATACATATAACCCACTCCTTCACCCTAAGTTAGTTGCTTACGAAAAAATATTTCAACTTGATTTACAAAATGTGCACACTTATGGGAAAAACAAGATGAATAACCACAATTTGAGTTAACAAGAAAGAAATATATTAAAAAATATAAGGGGAGAAAACATCTGTATTATGAAGCCAGACAAAGGTGGAGGGGCAGTGATTATGAATATTTCAGATTACAACAATAGGATTCAGAAACGTTTAGATACAGATACATACCAAAGAACATCAATAAATGAGTTAAATAAGGCTTACAAAGGGATATACATGCAACTAAATGATATGTTTCTGGGAAGGAGAATTAACATAGATCCATACAATTACCTAAACGTGACAGGGCCTAGAATCCCTATCTTTTTCAGGATTCTGAAAATCCATAAGTCTACGAGAGATCCACCCATGCGTCCCTTAGTAGACGGGAGAGATTCCATAACATCGGCCTGTGTTAAGTATTGATTTTGAATTTAAGAATATTTTAGAAAAAGAGAAACAGATATGCAAAGACTCATGGTCTTTTCTGCAGAATATGAATTATATCCAATATAGTGAACAAGACATACTAGTTACGATAGATGTGTGTGATTTATATACGGTCATTCCCCAAGAAACAGGAATTGAATGGGTGAATGAAATGTTGAACTTGAACAAAGTGCCTCAGGATAAGGTGAACCTTCTTACAGAAATTCTTGAGATCACTTTGAACAACAATATTGTTGTGTTTAATAATAGCTATTCTTTACAACAAAAAGAGATCACTATGGGATCACCATGTGGGGGAGCCTATGCAAATTTAATTATAGCACATTGGGAAAGGACCTTTGTATTTAATATTATATTTAAACAATACATAAAATCTTATTATAGATTTCAAGATGACATAAGTATCATTTGGGAAGGTTCAGTAGGAGAATTAGAGGAATTTTTGGCATACATTAATGAAACAACTTCTTTTCTAAGGTTCACATGGAAAGTAGATCCTAACATTATGGAATATCTTGACATAAAGTTATCAAAGGACACAACAGAAGGAAGGTGTATAGCAAACATCCACAGAAAGGAAACATGTTCTATCAGTTTATTACACTACACTAGTTCACACCCTATGCATCAGAAAAGATCAGTCATCAAGGGGCAGCTAGTAAGAGCTGCCCAAATGATAACTAGAGAAGTAGACTTTTTAGATGAATGCACCAATTTATGAGCTATGTTTTGTGTGAGAGCATATCCCACAGAATTGTTAGATGAACTAATCCAGGAAGTAAAAAACAAAAGAGAAAGAGGTTACTTCCAGCCAATATTAGGAAGAGTTGATGGAATAGAAGATAGAAGGCATGAGGGAGTAGAAGAAGATATGACAGAAAGAAGAGAAGAAAGCCAAATAGTACAACAGTCATTAATACAAAATGAGAGAGATTTTTGAGAAGCATTAATTTTAACCTAGTGAAGATCATAGAATTATAAGGTGGATTTTTGAGAAAAACTGACCCGTCTTAAATGAAGATGGGTACATTAGAAACATCATCGGAGAGAGACCTTTAATTGTATATTGTAAAGTGAAAAATCTTAAAAATTTACTCAAACACCAAGAAAACAACCCCTGTGGTACAACTCAGGGAATGAAGAAATGTGGAGCTTGTAATTGGTGTCACAAAGTAACAATACGGGAGAATTTTAGCATTAACAGTAGAGAATATCTAATTAAGGGGAAGTACAGTTGTAATATGAAAGTGGTAGCATACTTAGGGAAATGTACGAACATGAATATGCAATTAAGAGAAGTAATTTAAATAATGCTATAGCAAAACATATTGCAGAGAATGAAGGACATCAGTCTGGGTACACCATCATAGATAGTGCACCAATTGATGACAGAAAAGCTTGGGGACTGATGTTAGAACTAAAGGAATTGCAATGGCAGGTAAGGATCCAGGCTGATAGCTGACCTGGGATTAATGAAAGGAGTTCTATTTCCCCCATCCTTAAGCTGAAAGCATTAAAAAGAGAAAAAAATCTGCAAATAGAATAATACAAAACTAACTCACATAATAATAAAGAATACCACCATGTATGAAGAAACAGCTGTACCATATATATTACATACAGACATACACTTTTAGAATGTTTTTTACATAGCCTTTATATCCCTTGTGCTTATGTTCTCTGTGTCTATGAGTAAATAGGAATTAGGAAGTGTGTTGATAGTTCAACAGTATGAGCCAGTCAGAGAAAAGACATCATTATTTAAAGAAGTAAAATGTGAAACTGTTTGATGACGTTTAACATCATTTTAAATGAAAGCACTTAGTTATCATTTGTTTTTATCAAAGAAATTATAGTAGAGTTCTTTCCTGGGACTATCTGGACTGTGGCACAGTTTTGGTTTCTATATCTTTTGTGGATTTTTGACTGTGGTTCATTGTGATCATAGGTAAACGTTTGAACTCACTGTGATCATAGGTAAACTTTTGAACTCACTGTGATCATAGGCAAACATTTGAACTCACTGTGATCATAGTTAAATGTCTGAACTCACTGCGATCATAGGCAAACATTTGAACTCACTGTGATCATAGGTAAGCATATGAACTCACTGTGATCATAGGTAAACTTTTGAATTGACTGTAATCATGGAATGAGTTTGTCAGAGAGAAGTGTGGCAATGGTGGTATGTCTTCTGTGCGGGGGAAAAGTAAGGTTCTGGATGAGGCAAGAAATCTGTAAGTTAAATATGAATTAATGAAAAATATAGTAGCAATGTCCTTGAGTGCTGAAAAGTTTAAAACCTAATACAGGGAAGTAAGTTTGAAAGAGAAAAAAATGTGTGAAGCACAAAGTTAAAACTGCCAGCTAACCATTTTACAGAGACAGAGAATCAGAAGCTTCAGGGTGTATGGGGAATAAGTTAGTGAAGGTTCCCTATTACGTGATCGAAACCTTAGGTTATGGAACACCTAAAGGTCGATCACTAAATGTCAAAGTCTTAAAAATGCGAATGACACAGGAAAACAAGTTGTTTTGCAGTTATATGGATTTTGTTCTTTCTCTGCTGTAGAGCGATCTCGGAGATGGTATATTTAGTTGCGGGGGTGTGGGGGGTGAAGCCCCCCACTTTATTTCTGTTTACAACTCTTTTTTTTTGGCCAACAACATTGTTTCCCTATGTGGAAATGTTCATTTTTGATCTTAAGGGTTCGACATATAGTGATCAACCTTTAGGTGTCCGATGACCTAAGGTTTCGATCATGTTATATAGACCCGTTAGTGAAAATAGTCTATGCACTTAGTTGCAGAAATGGGGGTTCTAATGCACCCTTCCTTAAAACAGAGTACTGGAGAGACTTGCAGTGACACAAGTCAGTGATTTTTTTTTCCAGTTTTGCTGTGGAGATAAGCTTACACAGTGGCACAGGTACATTTCCAGGCAGAACTAAGAAGCCATTGACAGGTTTGTTTAAGACTTTTACATGATTAAGGCAAGAAACTGTTCAGATCATTGGGATATTAATGTGATGATGGATCTTAGTTCAAACTCAGCTGTTCCTCTTAGCAAAATGTGATGAGATAAGGAAGTAATAGATGAGGAAATTGCAGACACATTGGTTGATATAGTTTGACCAGTTCACCCCATATCTAATAGTTACTTGTAAGATGGATGATACTCCTAATGCTACATTGCCCATTTTTGGATGAATTCTCCATTAATTAAACCAAGACTGTTGTTGGATTACATGTCAGGAGTAGATGGATAAGGGAATGGGGAGGTGAAAGAGGATTGGAATGGCCTGAGGATAAATATGGTGCATTTGACAGACAAGAAATGTAACCATTTAAGATGAGGAAGATTGCTACATATTTAAGATGGGGCATGTTAAAAGTAGTACTGCAAGATCTGGAGAGACTGGAAAAAAGGAGGAAATGGAAAAAAATGTTAAAGGAGGTGGTGAAGTGATTAGAGCAGAAAACTAGTGCACTAAGGCAGTCATGTACACCAAATATACAAAAAACTGAGAAAATGCTCATGGACAGCTAGTTCTGTATAGATTTCCTGTCTATTCTCACAAGTTCAGAGTTAACATAATCATTACTAAGAAATTGCAATGACTTCAGCAAAGACTGGTCTACTTCAAATGAAATATGACTACCCAAGATTTGAAGCTTGAACTACTGATAGAATGTGGAACTTGTGCTTATATTTGAAAGAGTATATGCAAACAACTACAGTCCCCAGACTATAGCATCAAAAGCCACTTTGTTAACATTCACATTGGGAACCAGATGACACCTAACTCATACCATTTGTGTGATTGTTGTGCAGGTGTGCAAATGCGGTGAATATTTATAGCATCATCAGCTAGGATTTAAAAAAAACATAAATAAAAGTTTGCAAAATAAGGATTAAGGACATCTATCAACAAAATCATAAATGACAGGTGAGATGCTTTTAGAGTAATTGTGAGCAGCATAAAAATGCTACTGCAAGACAGGACTAGATAACACACTATTTATTTATTTATTTCACTCAAAAAAATAAGGCTGAGTGACCTATGACAGTGTACTATGCTTCTGGCTGACGTTAGCATGTACCTGAATAGGCATATGCAACAGTTGAAATGCCCACAGAGGTTCTTCACCCACAGAATCCAAGGTATTAACACATTGTCCTATATAGATCACCTTAGAGCCCATTCTTTATATTCGGTCTCCTACAAGTTGCTGACAGGCGATCTGTGCTTAGCATATAAGGCATCCTTAGATTCAGCCCTGATGGAGCTTTTGCACAACTGCAAAATGAACAGTACCAGAAGCTCTAGATCCAGGGATTTAAACTTTGCTTCTGACATAAATAGCACATGCTCCTATAGATAGATGATGATGGTAAACATTATCAAACTAAAATACCCTTCCACACAACTTCTTACAAATCCCCTAACATACCCCTCCTAATTAACATACCCCCAGTAATTTAAACACACATGTTACAAGGGGGCATAATTAGTTTGGGTTATACCGCTAGGCTTATTAAGGCCCCAGCGGTCATTAACCTAGTGTATACCTATGAACCTAAGACATAAAACTCATGATAGTCCTGGTTGTCACACATGTAATGTTATTCTTAGCCTGATGACTCAGCTTACATTAGGAGACATACAGCTATCACACAACAGTATACCATTCGAGTATGTATAGACATGTAGGGCACAAGGAGTTAATTGCATCTTTTTTGCTTCCCTCATTTTTTGTATAAGTACCATGATGTCAGTAAGTGGAAGCAGAGTGTTAGTCTCAGGAATGTGTTTACCATGAAGTTTGTGTAATGCTAGTATCTGAAGTGCCTGAACTGGATTTATTATGGTGTTTCCTTCTGTTAATCTGCAGTTAGTTAATTTATATTTTCCTCTGTTTCATGCATTTTTAAGCTGCTGCATCCCATTAATTCTTCTGGGGGAAAGCTACTCCTTGTTTGCTGATTAGGTGTTGATAGGTTTTACTTACATGCTTTTAGTGGCATGGCATTATTTATTATCCTGCTTTGCCTTCATTGGCAGTGCAGTACAACACAATCTGTGACATGGTAGCTTGGTATAATAACAATGCACCACATGGACAGACTTTACCAGAAAGATAACTTTGTTAAGCACTGCTCTGATGTAAGTACCTTTTACTGCTGCTACAATCTAGTCTTGTGTTAGAGAATAAATGTCAAATAAAAAAAAAAAACACACAAAAAAAAAAAAAACAGAGAAAGTAGTGGTCTTAAAACTTCATTGGTGAGCTCGGTCACAATAATTCCCAAAAGTCATGAAAACCAGGTAGTGTTCCAAACCAACAAGCCTTTATCACAGACAACCATCCTCAGTAACAAAAATCAGAAATATTTTGCAATGTTACACATATCAGCTTCTATACACTTAGAAGGAGGTGTGGAAAATACCTGTATTTTTTAATTTTAAACCAGCCTATACAAGGCAAGCAATATAAACTGGGCCATAGAAAGTACATTTTAGAACAGCAAATACCCACCCCCACACACTACTACTGATTAGGTCAAACTAAATCCTACTTAAGGAAAACATTTCCTATCTATTTGCAATCCACATTCTTAAATCAGGTATTAAGAAAAGCATAACATGCACATTTGGCATGAAAATTTTGAATATTTATGCCACTATTATCATGAAGTTATTACAATGTAGTATTGGTATAATTCCCCCATTTAGCATACTGGTGCATGCTCATGCACACTCATACACACACCTGCACACTTTTATACATTACTAGCTTACTTCAGCCACTATTTTTGTGTGTTTTTTTCTACTGGTTTTCATTGAATAAACATGTTTTGGGGGCTGTAAACATGAAAAGTGTTGTGACAGTTTTTTTTTTTAACTGAAAATTATTGACATTTTTTCATATGATCTGCAGTGCCTTTAGGACTACATAGGTGCTACAAAATAATCTAGTGGCCAATAATTATATTTTTGAATTTTTCACTAAGTGCCCTCATTTCAAGGTGCTTACGTTTTACATATAGCATTACATTAAATTAAGTTGCGTTACACATACTTGATGGCAGAAGGAGGCAATAAACCTGTCTAGCCTGCCCCTTTAGCTACATTTATCATTCCTTTCTCATTACCTGCCTTTCACATCACCCTCTTTGTACTTGTTCCATATCATCTTCGCTTCCGTGGATTCCCTCCTCCCTCTCTATCAATTATTCTGGTAGTCTTAAACATAGGTCCACAAAGTTCTCTATGAAAGAAGTATTTTGGAGAACAAGAAAATCATTTTTCTCTACAATCTCTTGCTTTTGCCCCCTTCCCCCTTTTTCTCTTCATGATGTCACCTACCCATGTTCCTGAAATGATCTCCTACACTCATATTATGTTCTAACCCAACTCCATCTTACCGGGTCTTCAGTAAGACCACCTCCAGTTATTTTCACCTCAGTTTATATCCCTTCTTTTCCATTTCATGTGGTTTTCTTGTGTTTTTTCTGGGACACCTGATGTTCTTCTTTTTTATGGCCTCCAAAACTGAACATACTACTCTAGGTGTGGCCTGACCTGAGCCAGCAGAGTGGAAGGGTTTCATTTCTGATGCACCTCAGCAATTCTGTTTACTGTTGTCACTTTCTTCTTTCTCTGCTGCTGGTGGCTCAATCCACCTGATTAATAGACCCAGATCTTCTTCCAGTTCTTCTGTGATCAGTTACACTCACTCTAACTGGCACTTCACTCCTGGGTCATAAAGGTCAAACTGGGGTACTTTGCATTTGTTTACAAATGGAAACACCTACTACCTTTCTTTCCTTTTTATCATCCTCTCCTAATCCTTCTTTAGACTTGTTCCCGTCCTCCACTGCCATGCATGACTTTTTGTTTTCAGACAGTAGCTTTATCTTGCTTTCTGCTTCCTCAGATGAGTCTTAGATAAACATACTGAAGAAAACAAGAAGTAATTACTACTGTAGTACTCCAGTAATCACTGCACTTTTAGCTCTTATCACAAACCTCTGCATCTTACCCTTCAATCATGTGTTAGAGCAGTTTCTCAGGCTTGGTTCTACCCCACCCATCCCCATCAATTTTCCTAGAAATTCCCTGTATAGGATGAGCCAAGTGGCTTGTGGAAGTCCAGAAAGGCCACTTTTACCAGTACACCTGTAAACCAGTTATAAAATGGATTAGGTTTGACTGACTGCTCCATCTGACTTTGAATACATGTTCGTTGCTGTCCTGGAAATTATAGCCTCTGTTGGAAAGCAGGCAAACTTTCCCTTTTCTTTCTGGATTTCCTCCATGACTTTCCCTATTATTGCAGCTGGGCTAGCAGACCTTTACCTTGATTTTCCATTCTCCCTCTAAGGTATTACACTTGTTGTCTTCCAGCCCCCAGGTACCTCTATGTTGGCCATTGATGTGATAAATTGCACTGTCAGAGGATCTATCAGCATACTGGCCAGAGTCCAGATGATTTGATGAAGGAGATCATCTGGTGCTAGTGCTTTATCCTCCCTAAAGGAAAATCATTACCTCTTTAAGTCCTCCTTTTCCATACTGGTGCACTTCTACCCCTCAATCTCTGTCTCTCCTTTGTCCTAACTCCATCTAATTATGCTACTCTCACATTGTTTTCCATCCTGAAGACCAGAAACAAAGCATTCATTCCATATTATTGGTGTTTCCCAGTCTTACATGAGTTCCCTCCCATCTTTGCTCAGTTTGACCAGTCTTTCCTCATTTTTTCTATATAATTGTATAGTTCCTCATTATCCTTATGATCCATTCTACCAACCCTCTCTTAAGTGCCCCTCTGCTGGCTTCGCCAGCATTGTTGTCCTCCTTGTATCCTTTAGTGTGCCTCCACCACCTATTACTCTCTCTCTTTCCTTCTGTGTTTATGTTTCTTTACCCAATCACTAGCCTGTAGCCCTATGTAACCACATTGACCTTTTTGTCATTTTTTGCTTTTATGCCACTTTTCTCAACCCTTCATCTATGACCTTGAATGCACCATCCCTAATTCAATCCCATAGCTTGTTTACTCTGTCCCTTACAAATCATTATCCCTCCTCACAGTTCAACCTACTCCATCCCCTAAATTCCTATCCCATCCCCTTTGCTTTTGTCTTTTACCATCCCCCAATTTCAAAACACACATTAGAATAATCACTGTCAGCTAATGGTGCCTTCATATGGATACCCACAACTCTCAGCTTGGTTAGAACTACATCCATAATTCTAACCTTGCTTGTATAGTTCTACACGAGCTAGCTGGACCCCTTGAAGTCCAAGACCTCAGTCAACTCCCCTTCCTGACTGCCTTGAAGCTTAGAAACTCTCAGCTTGCTTCTGATAGATTTAGTTGCCCCCTGAGTATTGCCATCTTCCTGTTACCCTACTCCTTTATTGTCTGCTCCAGTCCATCATCCCCTGCCTTGATGTGTCTGAGGAACCTTATATCAGTCATCTAGGATCTACCACACTCCTTTGTCTTAACAGGCAGCTAGATTATGACCCTTTCCATTTCCTAGCATAATTTCTTTTTAATGTAAATGAAGACTGAAACAATGCCAAAAATAATATGAAATGTTAATGCAGAAACTTCTTTTATATTCAACATTACTTTGGCACAAAGGATATAGCATTGTAGCCAATGACTTGTACTTGTAACATGATTAATCATATACCTTCCTTCTCCACATATACTATTTGCAAAGTTACATTTCAGTTTTATTAAAAGTGCTATGGAAGCATTTAACTGATTCCTTGTTTGTTACATATAAATAGGGTTGCCACATTTTGCAGATGCCCAAAGTGGGGCTTTTTTATGGAATGGTTAGATTTTGCAGCAACAAATCATACCCACAACAGTATAAAAATAAAGTTCACTGTTATAGAATCTGAGTTGTTCATGTTGTTTCATATAATATTAAGGTGTTTCAGATACAAGTTATTGCTTTACATAATTATTACAGGAAACTAGTAAAATACATTTTGTCCTAAAATCTTAGGATATTTGCGATGTTTATTTTTTCTGCAGGACACAGCTGCTCATATGGAAAAAGAGGGACAAGAAAAAAAAAAAGAGGGCCAAGTGACAAACCCGCATATAAAACAATAATATATGGCAGCATATGGATCTATAGGGCAACATACTTATAAATAAAATGTTTCTTGAGCATGGCATAAAGCTAAATTTATGTCAGCATCCTCAAGTATAAGATTATTTTTAAATGAATGAACAAGTTGTCTACTAAGTGGGTGGCAGACAAGGGCATGAATAATAACATTTAGTCAAAACACAGTTTTCTTAAAGGAGGTTTCTGCAGTTGGGGTTGGCTTTGTCTGGTGGAGAAACTTCAAAGTTGATATTAAGTTTGGAGGTAAAATGACAAAATACACTACATGGGGAAACAATTGGGGACATGCTGTCAGCAATATCAACATATAAAAAACATTTTGAAAAGCAATCCAATTGTTTTGCTTGTGATCTGTTTGCCTCTTGATGAAATTATGTAAAACAGACTGCCATTGATCCACTGTCACATGTCAGAGGAATGATACCTATAGATGTAACAATGATCCCTCATAAATAGCATAATATTTGGACTTTTTTATTTTACTTAATATTTGAAGGCACAAGAGATGGTTCTATATATGACATTTGTACCACATCTAGTATTTAATAAAACAGAAAATCTTGAAAATAAAAAACATTGTGTAGGTGACAGAGTACATTGCACAAAATTACATTTTAACTAAATGAATCAGGCATTCTTTGCACTAATTACTTAAATATTAGTGTGTTAAAAAGACTGTGTTGTGCTTTTGGCATACTTTTACAATAAGTAAAGACTCTTTATCTGCTACGTTGTATTAAGTGGCAACCACAGTCATTTAATCCTTGAATGTACTAGTTATCTGTCTGCAGAAGTAAGCCTTTATTCTACAGTCTTAAGAAAATACTGCATGCCGATAATTTGCATAAGGGCCTACCTTTGTGTTTTTGCATAATGGCGTGTCTTTGTGCGTGTAGTTTAACCTTTCATCATCTTAGTCCACATTTTAATCCTTCCTTTACTAAAAGGCTCTGCTAAATTCTTGAATAAATTATAACAGAAATGTTGTAAAACATCTGTTGATTGTAACTTTCACCACCTAAGCTAAAAGCTCATCTGAAAGCTGCTTTCTGCAGAATAATAAGATCACAATGAATTTGTTTAAAAGCATTAAATGTGTTTGTAACAGGCACCCTGTGGAAAAATACTAGTATTTTGTCATATGCTGGCAGCTGACATCGTCCATAGTAGTTGGAAATTATGAATCATTACTACTGGTTTTCAAGCAGTGGACATTAAGAATTAATACAAGTCAGTTCACACCATGGCACAGCTGTTAGCATTCTGTTATATCATTAATCAGAAATACAGGCAATTAATAATGACACTGAAAAAGCAAGGGAACATTTAGCTAATTTTCATTTTGCTTTGACAATGTGGCTTTAATACAAAGGAAAATCACATAGTTATCTACATTAAACTACAGAAATGTCTCTATTTCCACACTGTATGTTTGTTAGCTCTCACTTTTCCTTCACAATGACAGCATGATTTAATTAAGAAGTCTTAAACTACACCCAGTTTACATTTATTTCGCTTTTCACATTATTAAGCAGTAACCAAGCAAACAAAACTAGAAACTCCATTTAACATTCAAAGAGAAGTGGTATTCATACATTTAAATATGATGATTTAAAAGCAAGTACTAAGTTACTACAAATTTACATGACATCAGCATTTTATTTCATAAATCTTATCAAGCTCATGTTTTATTTGGTCCAATGAATCAATTTGTATCATGTGGAAGTTTGGCATTTTAAGCAGCATGCTATAATTATTGCTTAATGAAGCATATATGAAAATGAAGGTTGGACAGTAAAAAAGGGCTGTTTACATGTAATAAATAGGGAAGGTGTATTGCAGACATATTGACCAGTATTCATAGTGATGTACTGTGTGAGGAAGCCTTGCATCATTTAGCAACAATACACTTTTGTGTGCAGCATGCATGACTATACAAACAATGATAATCTGCATGGTCAAGCAGGTAGTTGTGATCTGATGCCACAAGTGGAGCAAGCCTGAAAAACTGCAAGCCAGCCAAAGAGTAATAGAGCAAATTGTCAGTTATGAAAAGCTAGCAGTCAAACATTAACTTGCACAGATCTCATAATACTTGATGGCAGCATGAATCACAAGCTGATGCATGGCTAGTCTGTTCACAAGCACTGTATAGTATTAATCTGCAACACATTTCCTGCTGTTAGGTGTCTATTCACCTGTACCATTACTGGTTCCATGAAAGAAGTGGAAAGAGGAGCACAGGACAGTAGGGAATGGGGGAATATAACAAGTGGGGAGTATAAGAAGGATCATAGGTAAACAGTGGAGGAAAGTTAGGAAAGGGTGGTCTGTAGGGCACAACAACAAGCACAAAACAGAACAGACAAACAGGGTGGATATATGTGCACTAGGAGTGGGAGATATGGGCTACTCAAGACAAACAAGACAAAAAGCTGCTGTAGCATAGTGGTGCTGCCATGGTATAGCATGTAGAACATGCGTGGTTTGAACCCCTCTTTAGGCAAATTATTTTTAATGGGCACAGTATTTTTTCATATAAGGGGTGGCGTAAGCCACAGAAATTTGGGCTAGGCTTATAAATGCCTTAGGGCAGATAGCCTAGTATAAACCTATGAACAAAAGATGGAGAAATGGTGATGAGGAGTGAACAATAGAAAAGGAGTAGGTTGTGGCACAATAAGACGGGGCACACCTGGATGCAGATATAAAGTTGTACAGGCAGCATGCTAGCTGCTAACCAGCCCAGAAGGATTTCAATTTAATCCAGATGAGGACTCACATGTGTCAGGATGGTCAGTGACAGGAGCCACTAAAGTTGACTGATGAAAGTAACCTGTCAGCTGAGTACATCTGCTATAAACTAAAGGAGAGGCATGGTGATAGCCACCCAGCAGCTTACCACACCATTAACTGCTGTCTACATCCTCTGCCACACTGATGGCTGGACTTCAACAGGTAACTGAGCAGGCTAGCTTCCTGAAAAGATTAGAACCCCCACTGAGGGACTCCAAGTCTTCTCACCGGGTTCAGGCTCCTAGACATTTCCCTGTGGTACATTTGGCTAGAGACACATGGCTGAAGTGACATTTAGCTGCAGAGATATATAGCTGTTGCAAATTCCCTGTGGGCAAAGAGAAGAATGTGATGCCATGCCCACAACTTCAATAACCAAATGCACAGGAGGAAAATAATGTCCATGGTCACTAAGGCAACATGATACAGCAGGCAGTATTGCAGGCATCAGCAGCAGGCTGGCCAGTGGGCATGTCAATGGCAGTAGAAATGCGGTGCACAACAGGCAGTGCCTTTATCATCAGTGTGTGAGAATCACTATCCCCTTCACAGTGTCTAGAGAACATTACTTAAAATACATACTGGAGCATAAATGTGACTACAGTAGCATGCAAGATTTCCTACATGCTGTAATTACTTAAGCATGTACTGTACACTGAGCCAAACATTCATTATTTCTTCTGTCCCCACACACTTGGTTACTAAAGCTGTGGCATAGCACTGTGTGCTTCTCTTTGCCCACAGGGAATTCACAACATACATATTTCTCTGCAGCCAAATGTCACTTCAGCCATGTGTCCCCAACCAAATATACCACAGGGAAATGTCTCGCTGCCTAGGAGCCTGAACCCCTTCTCACCTACCACAGCTGCAGCCACAGGGACAGGAGTCTGCTGTGGCTGATACACCTGTGACTCCCTGGCTTTATGATCTTAAGGAGGCAGACATAATGGGAAAGATATTATTACTGAAGATGTCATACAAATAGCAGAAGTAATGTAGTACAAATTAGATGTCACACTAGCTGTGATGTAAGTCTCAGCTACCTCCCGTAGCAGCCAACACAAATGGCCCCACTCTCTGTCCATGCTGAAAGGCAAAAGGGATAGAATAGCATCCCCACACAGGTGCAGGTGAGGTACAGAGTTCACTACAAGGTACACATTCTCACATGGACATGCAAGATAGAAGGGGCCTGGAAAGATGCCCCCATCTCCACAACTAAACTACAGCCCTACACATATATGCATAACAGCAGATGCATGGAAATATGCCCACAACCTCACAACTAAGCTCATCCCTACATGTGACATAGCAGAGGCCTTGTAATGCCAATGGTTTCACAGCTGAACAGCTAATGCAGTACTCCACAATATGCAGCAGTGCCAAGACACATAGACAAGCAAGAAGCACAGCACAAAGACAGTCCCCTACAGTAGCCCATGTGGTATGTCTTAGTATCTGTCTGAGGAAATAACTTTTATTAGGAACACATCTGTGAATGACAAAACAAATTAAAACCACTGAAAACACTGTAGATTCTAAAAATATTTTATATACCACTTGGGGGTTTTCTTGTCTAATCTCCACTTTCTAATGTTGAGGTCTGCATTTACTTACTGGTCCCGGAAGGTCATTCCATCTAATACCCTTACAAAATGGACCCTGTTAGAGTCCCAGGAGCCACTCCCTGAACTGAATGTGCAGCAGGTAGAGAGCATAATTGTGTTGTCCTTAGAATAGCTCTCACCTGTCCAGATTTTCACAGAATGTCCTGATTTTTGACTCATATTTTTAGTCTGTTCCTCATATAATTTTGTTTTCCTGGCAAATTTTTGACAAATCATTGAGAACTGAAGCCAAAAAATAATAACATACAATTGAATTTCAGATTTCATACCCTTCATAAAAATTCATGTTAATGTAAAACCTGTTATTCTATCAATGTTCTAAGTTTGAGCAGTATTTAAAAAGTGTTCCTATTTATCAGCCTTTGTCCCCCCATTATATATGGCTTTGTCCAGATTTCTTGCACAGAGGTCGAAAGGTATGTTCCTTAGTTCATTTGTTAGGTGCTCTCTGAAGGGGATTAATATCAGCAGCCATCACCACAAATGTCTTGTAAAAAAAAGATAATGGCATGGATTCCCAATACAACCATAAATTCTGAATTGTGTGCAACGTAGATCAGCCATGGAGTATGATACTCATGCATTCACAGGCAGCATGGAAAAGCCCTAGAAGCCCTCACTCCTCATGTAGCTGCATCATTCTGTGGATCTTAGCTGCCCGTTATGTTGCCAATGTGCTTCACTGAAAAACGTAAATTCATAGACAAACATTGAACATAGCCTAATTTGAATACATGTAGGATAGTCTACAATTTTTAAACACCAAACTGTACACTGAGAAAAAGAGTAACAGCAACTATAAAGTATTTTTCAGTAAATGATTGATTGAAGAGAAGAAGAGCATTCAGAAGGCACAATCTTGTTGAGTTATACAGTTTTCTGTAGTACTGAGTAATGAGGTATGTGATGATATCCAATATTGTTATCTGTGCTAGCATGACTGGCTGATGTTTTGTAAATAATTGTAAATTACCCTGCGTTACATATGCCAGCATGATTAGGTATACTTTTGCAAATAAGTTTATTTCTTTTGATTATCACTCTGATTTATGCAAGATGCTTGAATGTGAAACAGTGTTCTTCTGGCTGACCAAATTTGCATGTTTTTAAAGAGAATTCTGAATGTATGTTATGCCATAGTCAGCTGACCTAGATGTGATATTGTGTGCCATGGCTGGGAAAATAGAATCTTCACTGCAGCTGTTTGTTGACTTTTCAAAGTCTGATATCAGCGAGTACAATTCTCATAGCAGCTTCCTGTTACTTTTTAAAAAATCTGTTATAAAACCAGGTTCTGAGTCAGTTGTTTTGTTGTTTTCCAGAGCTGTTCAGCTTATTGGGAGAAATTTAAAGTACCGAATGTTTCACAAAGATGAATTTCACCTAATTCCATATGGTGTTGGGTTTGTCTTTAGTAAGCCAAAGGATAAAATCAAGCCTTTTTTAGAATTAAAACAAAATCAATCAATTATGGAGTTACTACTTGTATACAAATATATTCTGCAATGCAAGAAGTCTTCACAATAAAGCACATTAATAAGTATATTAAATGTAGAAACATTCCCTGTTATCGCAATAGTTAAGGTATAGGATAGCTATGAAATAGTGTTCCCAGGTTTAACAAAGTACAAATGTGTCATAGAAGCTAGGAATGGTAGATGTATTTTCCTTCCTGTTGATCAAGTAGTGGCTCCTGACTTCATTTTAAGGGATATTATAAATGAGACATTAGTTGTAGATTTGAAAGGTAGGACAGATAAGAAAGATATCAGGTTTATAGTCTCCTATAGGAAACCATTACTGAACAAGACATCTCACAAGAACTATTTACAGTGTTTAAGTAAACATTTAATCTGTGATAATATGATTGTAACTGGAGATCTGAATTTGATCTGAAAAGATATATTGAGTCAATTATACTAGTAACCTAGCTTTGAATTATGAATTTTTAGACATCATTCTAGGTCATAGTTTGTCACACTTAAGAACACCAACAAGGCACAGCAACATTTTGGACATACTTGTCATTAATTGCCATGAAAACGTTAATAATGTCAAAGTATCTATGCCCCACAGAACAACAAGTAATAAGTCATTGATTTTTGAGGTTAAGTATGCAGGGACTAAGTCGCATATGTCTTATAAAAGGTATAATTTCAGTGTACTGAACTATGATGAGGTCATTAGTAATCTGACCAAGTATGATTAGATCATTTGTGATGACCATGCAGAAATGCTGCGATATTCAAAATTTGAAAATATTATTTCACATTTAGATAACGCAGAGAAAGAACTTGGGACAAGTACTTGGTGAAACACTATTAAAAGGGAAAAAAGGGTATTTAGACGATTTAAAAAGTATCCAGTAAGACATAATGAAACGTCTTCTCAATAAAATGTGTAAATAATTTAAGCTGAGTTTAAAACAGGAAAAGCTTGATTATGATAGGCATTTGGCAGGTGATAAGAAATTATATTTTATGTATATTAATCCTATATCATGTATAGCTCACCAAAGAAAGTTAATATGTGAGCCATAAGTAATTGTAAATATATTCAATCAATTCTTTAAAGGTACAACAAATTCTTTTACTATGTGGAAATGGGATAGTGAGACATTTTGTAATTTCAATGACAAGTGTTTTTTATTTTAGTTAGTTAGTTAGTTAGTTAGTTAGTTAGTTAGTTAGTTAGTTAGTTAGTTAACATTTGTTTACCAGGAAAGTCTGACTTGGAATGAGACAATTTTCAGCGGAAGCCCAGGGAGAAATGCTCCAGACACATGTCTTTGTAATGTGGGAGGAAACCAGAGCACCGAGAGGAAACCCAAGTTTGCCCAGATATAACTATGACTGTGATAGACCAAGCTTTAAGCAAAGTGAGTACAAATATATCAATGTGACCAGATAAAATACCATGAGATTTAATAGTAAATCTACAAGAAACATTGACTCTTATATAGCATAACATTTTAATGCATAATTATTACAAGATGCAATTCGTGAATCATGGAAAATATTGTCTGTGACTCTTATTCTAAAGAAAGGAAATACAGTGAATGTTGAAAACCACAGACCCATTAGTTTAACTCCCTTATTAGGTAAGATTTTAGAAAGGTGTATTATTCAACAGTAAAATTAAAGCTGATCTAGGTCAACATGGTTTTACCTGTGGTATCGCCCTATGTATCAATAAGGGCTTATCTGTGGGAGTTGTGTTTTTGGATTTTGCCAAGGCATTTGATATTCTGTCTTATTGTACAATGTATAATGCCTTGGTTGAATGTGAACACAACACCTATATGATTAACTGGATTATGAATTGGTCAGCTGCATATAGACTATGTATTTCTGTTATGGGGATACAGTCTGAGTACTTGTCTTGAGGGTATGAAGTACCTCAGGTGTCTGTTTCATATCCATTTTTTTTTGGTATTTTCCACTAGTCCTGTGAGCAATGTTTGCTGGTGTAAAAAATATGCTGACAACTTCAAAATTGACTTCATTGCATCACCAGATGAACATTTCAATGACATAAATACATTTCTAAATATTTCATTAACATGGGCAATTAATAATGGACCTAGTTTTAGTTCTAACAATGGTCAGATCCTCTATTTTTGAAAGACTACTATAAAAATAATTCTGCTAAAAGAATGTGTATTATCAGTTGCAAATGAGTATAAAGAGTATGGAACTCTAATTGATAATGAACTTTCTTTTCAAACTCACTTAAATGTCTCCAGAGTTATCTCTGAAATGTGGGTTTAATTTTCATATCATAATTACTGAGTGATGACAAAACATGGTTAATTTATACAGATCTTTTATAAGATCTATATTGGAGTACAGCATTATATTCTGTATGTATAATTGTCAATTACATTAATTGGATTCTGTTCAAAAAATTTCACCAAGCATTTGGCATCTGTAAAAGATCTATATTATAGTAGAAGGTGCAATAATCTAACATTGTTCACCATGCATTAAATAGAAGATTATGATTATGACTGGGTCGCAAATCATAACTTGCTTATTATGTGTTTGAGACATGAATGCCAAGAAATTCACCCCAAGAGCAAAGCTTGAGAGGTGAATTGTGGCATCCATGATGAGAACACATAATTAAGGATTATGATCAGAGACCCAATCATAATTCTTTGTAGTCCATGGAGCTTTGTCTGCTCCATGTACTGTTAATTACAGGGGAAAAATGCTGTGTTTTGCCCACTTTAAGCCAAAAAAACACTTAGCACTGTCAATAGAGGTAGTGTAATAAAATCCATTACTTTTACATTAATCGTTAATTCCTCTCAACTGCATAGATTTTCATAGAACATCCATATTATTACTTCATATTTTTGGTCTGTTCTTCATAACATCTGTGTTTTTTTGGACTAACCACGGAGGACTGAAGTCACTAAATAATGATGTACATTTGAGTTTCAGAGTTTGTATCCTTGAGATTATGCAGACAAATACATCCAGTTATTCTAGTAACTTTTTGATTTATTTATTTTTTTACAGGAAGTTAAGGACACGTTAAATGTACTGACACCAGGCAGAAACAAATCCTTTGCTCTGCACTGTCATTTGCTAGTCAGTACAGGCAGATTTTGCTACCTGGCCCTAGACCTGACCTTAACAACATAAGCAGGGTGTGCTTAACATTTGTTAAGGTCAAGTCGCACACCACTCTGGTGTATAGCTGGTTTGTCTTTTTCTGAATATCGGAGTGTAATCACCATGTTCAATGCACTACAGATATTTTAGAGGCAAGACAATCCTGGTTTACACCTCCTTTAATGATTACTTTATTAAAGGTATTACTAAATCTTGAAAATTACAATAACTCTTTAACATACAAGCAAGGGAGTGTTAATTTCCAAATTAAGTTTTGTAAAAGTTCATCTTGCAGTAAATATATTACTCATATTATACCAAGCCTGGAATCAGTTACTATATACTGTTAGAATGACAACAAATTTAACTGAGTTCAAATCTAAGCTGGATTCATGAATGGGAAATGATGCTTTTGACTCTCATTTTACTGTGTCAGTGTTCTTTAAATGAACCCTGGGCCAATGAACACTGTTATATAAACCTATGAAACATATATATTAATTTCTAGTATTATGTTTTGCAATGGGTACCTACATATAGCCATTATGTAATATGTGTACACTGCTGTGAGTGAGGGCTCATTATCAGGACTGCCTATGCCTATGCTATCCTGAATGCCCTATTCATATATATATTTTATATAAATATACAAAGTTCATCAGTATATGAACAGAATTTAGGCTGAGAGACAATCAAGAATGCCGGTACAGTCAAACTAGAAGAATACACCTTGGCCCCAAACCAAATACAGAGCCTCTTTTTAAATATGGAAAGAGAAACAGATCTCCTGATATCCAGAGGAAGTCTATTCCACAATTTAGGAATTAAATGAGTTATATATTTAAGTCTCAAATCAGTTCTGACAGTATTATCTTTAAAAATACAAATATCATGCTTATGTGTCATTACACTATAACTGATATTAGCAACAAACATAGCCTGAATCAATTAATTAGAAAAAACTTTAAATCCAGTAATAGATTTACTTCTGAGATATCTGTAATGTATAGAATATAATTTTAAGTTAACACATCTGTCTACATAGGAAAGTTCATTGAATATTCTGATTCCCTTAGTAAATGCATATTGAACATTCCAGATTTAGCCACATTATCATTATTATAATACAAAAAACACTGTTATATCCAGGTAAAGGTCTAAAATACATTTTATGTAATGTTACAGTATGCTGGTCATCCCTAATGGAAATATACTTTTTTAATAATAGGCCTAATTGTTTAATAGCTTTGACTGTAATTTCATTGACATGTTTAGTCAATGCCATGTTTGATGAAATTAATATTATTAAGTCTCTATAATCAGAGAACTCAGGTAATTGTAAATAGTAAAATAGGTGCTCTTATTCTGTTTTTACCAATATATGCTATTCTGCACTTATCTATACTAAATCTAATTTCAATACTGTTGGCTCAGATAGAGATTTATCTCATATATTTATTAGTATAACCATAATCATCCAATAAAGTGATAGTAACCACCACCTTACAGTCCTCAGCACATTTATTCATCCAGCCATGTTTTACTACTAGAAAGGTTGCAAATGCAACATTAAATAATAGAGGACCCAACACTGAGCCTTGTGAAACCCCTACTTGCTATAGTACAGCAATCAGAAGTATGACCCTGAACTGAAACTGCCTGTTTCCTATCCAGTAACCGCTCCATACTCCAGTTAATAAGAAAAGGATTTAAATTATCTCCTAAAAGAGTATCATATATTGTTTTATGTGGAAGAGTATCAAAAAGCCTTAGCCATATCTAAAAATATAACCACTATAGACAGACCCAAATCAGTAGTCATAGTAACATGTTCGTAAATCTCAATTAAATTAGTTAAGGTAGATCTTCCAGTACTAAATCCATGTTGATGTACATCATATAATTTATTTCAGGCTCTATAATTTAATATAAGTTCTGTAACACACCTTTTGAAACACTTCCCTAAAACAGAACTCAAGCTCATATGATGAAAGTTATTAATATCTGAAGTATTCCCTTTTTTACATGTTGGGATGACAACTGATAATTTTCAAGAAGATGGTATAGTATAAGAACTTAACAGAGCATTAAATGTTGAAAATAAAGGACTAATCAATTCATACTTTAGTTTCTGTGATAAAACTAGAGGTATATCAACTGGACCAGCAGAACATTGTATTTTGAAGCTTACTTAAGGCTGGAATAATAGTTTGCATAGACATATGTGGGCAAGAGTTTCCCTTTGTATTTAGATGAAACAAATGTATTATTACTAATAATAGTGATATACCTGAACAATTTTTATTGAAAGCATTAGATATAGACTTAGGACTAAACAAGTCAGTAGCATCTTAATCAAGACCAGAAGTTGAAATTACATTATAATTCTTAACTATATGAATTAATATATTTATAATAAGTATTTTTATAGTCAGCTGAAGAAGTATATAGGTGCTGTGAGCCTGTGATGTACAGACAACTGTTTTGCATTGCATGCATAGCCCATCAAACCATGAAAGACAGCTGTGACATGTTCTTAGGTTCATAGGTTCATAGGTTTATACTAGGCTATCTGCCCTAAGGCATTTATAAGCCTAGCCCAAAGTTATGTGGCTTACGCCACCCCTTATGTTAGAAATAATGTGCCCATTAGTTTGTTGTGCCTCTGTCCAGCAGTGACACAGAGATGATTCCCGGGGTAAACCTACGATCTCCCATCCACTGGTCAAGATTTCTCTTGAACAGAGCCAGCGAGGTGCTCTGCCTCACATGGACCGGGATTTTATTCCACAGCATGGGGAGTCTCTGGGTGATAAATCTATCCCTCCAGCACGTCCTATTTATATCCGTGCTAAGGTTTAAGTCACTTGCTCTAGTGGTTCTGGTGGATTTGGATTTTTGAGGTGGAGCATGTCCATTAATTCCGGGTTGGTCATGGCCTTGTATGTCAGGCACAGGTCACCTCTGAGCAGACGGTATGCAACTGAATAGAGTTGGAGTTTCTTCAGTCTGGCAGTATATGACAGGTTTTGGAGTCCCTTTATCCTTTTGGTGAGGAACTTTTGGGGTCTCTCCAATTGCTGCAGGTGTCGGGTGAGATACATCCCGAATGGGGCATTGTACTCGATCATTGGTCTGATAAGTGAAGAGTACAGGGGAACAATGACCTCACTTGATCTGGATGTGAATCCCTTCATGATCAGATGGGCAATGTAGAAGGTCTTTCGAACCACTTTAGCAACGTGAGTGTCAAACGAGAGGCCACTGTCAACCTGGGTACCCAGGTCCCTGATAACCTCTTCTGTGCTTAGTGGGTTGCCACGTATATGGTAGCTTGGGGTTACCTTGTTTTTCCCGAAGGGTATGACTATACACTTTTTTGCATTTAACTTCAGGCCATGGCTCTGGCTCTTCCATAATTAGCTCCTGTCAGTGCAGTCAGAAAAGTCCACCCTACATGTGTGTATTCCTGTAGGATTCTGTGTGACTGCCAACCAGCCTATAAGCATGCACGTGTCCATCCTTACCAGTAGTCTGGGGTATCAGTGGAGTACCCCATTCTCCATAGCATATCTTAGCATAGCATAGCACAGCACTGCATATCTGTGGAGTCTACTGTGTTCCTATCTCTGGCCACACTTGTACTGTTGTGTATAAATATGGCAGCCCATTGTGAGCAACTGGTAGCCTACTCTCCCTATCAGTCATTAGGTTACAGCTATGTGTCTGTTCCCACTGCTGTCCTCATGCCCTGTCTTAATGGACATGCTGAAAATCACATCCTACAACAGGTACACAGGACCCAAGGGCATCAACTTTTAAGGATAAAGGTTGCTCACCAGCTTCTACAGAACCATGTCTGGGAGCAGTCTTAAACAGCATCAGTGCCACTGATGTTGGCAGAATCACACAGCACAGTAATGTCAAAGCTGTGTCACCAACATGATCAAGTGGGTCTACAAGAAGGTTCACAGCATAGTAGTAGAAAGGTCAGCCACTAGAAGGGCTGCTACCTTCCACTACAAGCCAAGTGATGGGCCAAGTTCCTAGTATCCCTGCATGGAGATGATTAAGGCAGAGGTGTCATAACTTGAAGGCTCTTACAAGGGGATATACCAGCTCCCAGTACAAGTCTGAGGCATGGAATAGTCTGGCCATGACTGTCTCCAGTGTGACTGGCATTTCACACACTGGAGAACATTGTAGGCATCACTATAATGATCTCAAAAGGTGCAAGCAGGATACACTCCACCAGTGGCCGGATGAGTTTAGGACTGCTGAAATACCACAGCTGTGTAAGTATACAGATGTACAGAATTAAAACTAGATAGACTTCTGCATATATGCAAGACTGGTATGCTTAATGCTGTTCTCTTGTTCTCTTCTTTTTATTCCACAGCCAACCAAGAAATCATGCTGAATAGGGAAGCCCATGCTGAGCATATAGAGAGAGTGAGAGAAGCAAGGAATATGTATGTGGCACAACATAGCTATTATTTTAGCTAAAGTATTGCTCTTTTATACAGTAGTAACAAATTAAGCATGCACACATATTTATGTCTATATATATTTATAGTAAAATGCTTTAAAAATATTACATAATTTAATTTCAACATAAGTGGCATAAATGCCCTGCTGTTAACTTAATCTGTGTAATCTGATCCCATATATGTGCAATATATGCACACTACAAGGATTACTTTGAGCAATCATTGCTTAAAGTTTGTAGTTGTTAAGAAGTATACTTAAATGTAAATGCAGAGACAAATACTTTATCGTGATAATGCATTTTATGTTGCATATGATGGTACTAATTATCTCTTTTTTTCTCTTACCCCAACCTTTAGCTCTCTTTTTTAATTTTCTCTGCATTGCCAAAACATTTCCATGTCATCCATCTATGAAAAATCAGAAAATGCTTTACAGCACAGGGAGGTAGGCCAACCCTTGTGGCTCATTCTGCCCCTATTCCACCGACTCCTGCACCGACACCCAGGACATCTGTGACCCAACCTAGCAGTACTGCCTCTGCTGCCCCTGCACTACCTGGGCCCTCCACATCAGGTAGTGCTACCTGGAAGCTAATGCTGTGGTAGCCTCCAGGAGTACTGGTGGAGGAGGGGTTTTATCACCCACTAGGAGTTGCCAGGCTTGGTGTGAGCATTATACATGCCTACACCAGATGGAGAGGATGCTGTCTTTTATGGTCCATAAGAGAAGACGTCAAGCACTCCAACAGCTAGCAGAGTAAGGGGAGAGTGATGACAGTCCTGCAGGTGAGAAGTAGAGTGTCACTGTCCCCATGTTTGGCAGGCATGGGCATCTGTTGTCCCCTCCCTAACCCCAATCATGGTGTCCCCCAACCTGTTGTGTCCCTCACTGTCCCTGTGTCTTGTCTTGTTTGTCCTGTTTGTTTGCATCTGATTCCTCACCTACCCTACTTACCTGACCTAGAAATACCTATGTCCCTTACTCAACATTCCTCTCTTACTGAAGTAAAATAAATTGGCACCTGTCCTACAAAAAAAATCATCCCATACATAGGTCTCTACTTCGTACATGTGTCTTCTTGACACACTTGATTCAGTCCAATTGATTATACAACATAATTCCATTGTTGTCACCCCTCCTTGTTGAGGTGACAGTCCAAATTCAGCTAATATTCTAGACACATTTTCATTTTACACTGTTGAAGAAGTGGATAGCTATGATTCTTACATTCCTCCCTCTTGCACATTCTTATATTGCTTTCCTCTGTTCTTCCCCCTGCTTGCCCCCCATTTCACCCCTTTCCTATCTGCCCAATTTTAACACCTATAATCTGGTCAAAAAATACAATTACACACTACACATATAAATGAAAAAAAAGCAATTAAGCCCTTCACTTTTTGTACTCTGTGTTGCTCGGAGATTGGCATTGTGCACAAATGCTGAGCGATGGTGAATGACTTTTCAATAGCGCAGTTACCTCTGTGCAATTCTGCTTAAACATGCTACACTAAGTTAACATACAGTGAATGTAGAATAAAGAATTATTCATTGCATTACAAATACATATTTAAAACTATTAGCTGCACCTGGATTCAAACTCTGCATCATCTGGGTTCAAAAAAAAATCTGTCAATGCATTTACACTTGCTGCCACAGATTCATCTAGGCAGTAGGCATGTTTCTTACACTCAGTATAATCCATACTGCTGACTGCTGTGCCTCTTTGCTTAACAAGATTGCGTGGAGGTAAGCAAACAAATACAACTCATAATTTTATTAATGAAGCTGAGGCTCGCGTTTGCTTGTCACTAACTGCATGCAAACAGGGAAAGCAGTATAAATGTATATCCTGCATGCACAAACATTTTGCCATCAATTGCACAAGCCAGCTACTTGGCTGTGCACTATAGAAAGTGCTCCTTAGCATGTATTACTTATGTTTACTGTCCATTTAGTCTTCATCTCATGAAAGTACATGTAAAATACTAAGGGAAGACACTTTTTTAAAGAAAGAACACATATTTATACTGTAGCTATATATTAACTGCACCCATGCACTTGAAACTTAGTTTCTCAGTACTTGTTCCAAAATGCATCAACTACACTACAAAAATAAATAAAACCGCTTCTTTTATGCCATGTATATCTTTATGCTGACAATACACATTCAGATTTTCCATTACTTGTAGTAATGTGGACAGCTGTTTGCATATAGTTTGCAAAGCTGCCTTTTTAAGATATACCTGCATATTGGAAAAACAACTTTCCACACTCATCAATCTGGTAGCATTCAGAAATTTAGTATCTTGACAGTTGTACATGGCTAGCCATTCATTTCAGACAGGCATCCCAGCACTTTCTCTCAAACATACAGTACTGCTGTCATCCAATATAAACTGTTCTGCAACATTGTAAAAATCAGACTTGTGCAGTGGAGCTTGAGTACTGAGTTCTCTATTCGGTGTACTTAGGTAGGGGTTCTAATCTCAGTGCAGTCAACTGACAAATGTATGTGTGTGTGTGTGTGTGTGTGTGTGTGTGTGTGTGTGTGTGTGTGTGTGTGTGTGTGTGTGTGTGTGTTTGTCTGTCTGTCTGTCAAGTCAGAAGAGCATACCTGTGCATCCTGCAGTCATCAGTACAATTCCATGCAGGACCAATATTATGACAGTTGTACATGCCTACACATCCATTTCATTCAGGCCTCCAAACATCTTCTCTCAAACATCCAATGCTGATGTCATCCACTATAAATTGTCCTGCAGCATTGTAAAAGTCAGACTTGTGCTGAGGCACTTGCATTAAATACTGAGTTGTCTAGTTGGTGTAATTAGGTAGGGGTTCTAATCTCACTGCAATCAACTGGTTTGTGTATATGTGTGTGCGTATTTGTTCAGTTGGTTGACATTCACGAGACCATTCTACACCTGCATGTTGAACAATGCTTTTACCATCCTCTTTGCACCAGGCACTGCTGAGGTCATCACTTGTAAAGTGTTGTCGGACTTGTGATATGGTGCTTGCAGTAAATACTGAGTTCTCTAGTCAGTGTACTTAGAAGTTCTAATCTCACTACATTCAAGTGTGTGTGTGTGTGTGTGTGTGTGTGTGTGTGTGTGTGTGTGTGTGTGTGTGTGTGTGTGTGTGAGTGTCTGTGTGTGTGTGTCTAGTCAGAAGAGAGTAGCTGTGTATCCTTCAATCATCACTTCAATACAATGGAGTACTGATATTTTGAAAGTTGTACATGCCTACACATCCATTTAATGCAGGCCTCACAACATCTACTGTCAAACATCCAATGATCATGTTATCCACTATGAATTGTCCTACAGCATTGTAAAAGTCAGACTTGCTCCATGGTGCTTGCATTAAGTACTGTGCTACAGAAAGAGGTAGGTAGAGGTTCTCTTCTCACTGCAGTCAATTTGTACATCTGTTTGTGTGTGAATGTGTGTGTTTACTTTGTTGCCATTTCAGAGAGCATTTTACAACAGCATGTCAGACAGTGCTATTACCATCTTATTCTCACCAGCCACTGCTGATGTCATCAGTTATAAAGTGTTGTCAGTCACTATAAAAGCCAGTCTTGTGCTGTGGCACTTGTGTTAAGTACTGTGCTGTGTAAATAGGTAGGTAGGGGGCCTCTTCTTACTGCTATCAGTCAGTATGTGTGTGTGTTCACTTGGTTGACATTCAAGAGAGCATTTTACACCAGCATGACAGATAGTGCTATTACCATCTTTTTCTCACCAGACACTGATGATGTCATCAGCTATAAAGTGTTAACAGACAGTATAAAAGCCAGACTTGTGCTGCGGTGCTTGTGTTAAATACTGACTTCTCTAGTCAGTGTACTTAGTTAAGTAGGGGTTCTGTTCTCACTGCGGTCAGCATGTGTGTGTGTGTGTGTGTGTGTGTGTGTGTGTGTGTGTGTGTGTGTGTGTGTGTGTGTGTGTGTGTGTGTGTGTGTGTGCATTTGTTCAGTTGTTGACATTCAAGAGACCATTTTACACCAGCATGTCAAATAGTGCTATTCTCATCTTCTTCGCACCGGACACTGCTGATGTCATCAGCTATAAAGTGTTGTTGAGCACTATAAAAGTCAAAACTGTGCTGTGGCACTTGTGTTAAGTACTGCGCTTTGTAAATAGGCAGGGGTCTATTCTCACTGCATTCAACTTTGTGTGCATTCAACACTAAGTATCGTGACAACTTTAGAATGACATATGTGTCCACATCTATGTTAAACTCTACTCCAAATAGCTTTAGCATACAATGATGATGTACTCTGACAGTATTCACGACAAACCTATGCTGTGGCAGTAGCATTAACTACTGTGCTTGTAAACTACTTTAATTGCACATATAGGGATTCTAATCTGACAGCAGACAACTTGCACGTCTCTACATACAGCTATCACTTTTGAGACAATTTTACACAGGCATGTGACTCCACTCCCATGTCCTACACTCCTCCTAACATGTTCTCCTCAGCATGCAATGATGCTATCATATTCCATAAAATGCATTGTGACAGTGTTACTGACAAACTTATGTTGTGTTTCTACTGTGAGATTGCATGGCATTCATATTCTATGCCTGTGGTTCTACTTTATAACATCATCTGAACATAACATTAACTCACTTAACAGCAAGATGACAACATCTAAGATTTAGAACAGCAAATTTCCAGAATGGCAACTCTCACCTTTGAGAAACTAACCACTTGACCACCACTGACAAAAAAATTAAAAATAAAGAAATTAAACCCACCAAAGTGGAGGCCTTTGCCCCCACACCCCCATGTGGGAGGCTGTGCCCCACACCCCCCCTACTTAAATATTCCAACCGTGTGTGTGTGTGTGTGTGTGTGTGTGTGTGTGTGTGTGTGTGTGTGTGTGTGTGTGTGTGTGTGTGTGTGTGTGTGTGTGTGTGTGTGTCTCGGTGTGTGGTTGGTGGTATGTTATGACCATTGTATGATTTTTGGAATCATTCTTCATTGCACTACCACTTTAAAAACATTTTACATAGTCCCATGCATCAACCATCTTCCTTTTTCCACTAGCCACATGATATCCTTCTTGCAGAGGAGTGAATGATGTCCTCATGTCAAATATCCACCCACAACATGAAGCAGAGTCCTTCCATGAGGCTCTGCAACCATCTCAAGACCACTGCATGTGTGATTGCTAATTCTGTCATGATGTGGTGCACATATCCCATATAGACAGTGGCAGGATGTAATGCAATCAAACACATATACAGATATCCACAATAGGCTTACTATCTTTCATAATATATATATATATATATATTTTTTTTTTTTTTTTTTTTTTTTTTTTTTTTTTACAGGGTATAGTAATGTCTAGGACTTCATGTAATGATGGCCATTAGCCTGACAATGTTTATGACCCTGTGAACAGTTGACATATCAATGTTGCTGTCAGTGACATGCCATATTGAGGTGTGGATGTACAGTATGGCTACAAAAGGGTCTTACAATCTGTGATGTGAGCTAATGTATTTATGGCCATTGATGCCATTGCTGTACATGATCATTCTATAACAGCAGTATTAATATGCCTCCTGAGAACTGTTGACATGGTATGACTCATGTATATTGGTGACATATTAGGACATGTTTTTTGTTTTGGAGCAGATCAACCTTCTGCACAATCTGCCATCACAGTGACACTTGCAGCATGGGACAAGTGTGCATGTGTCTATATACCATCATTAAATGTTTTGTGACTGGCATCAATATCAATTCATATTGATTACATGGTCACATAAGTCTTGTTTCATACACATGGTTGTTTTGCTGTGATATACACAACCAATGTATCACATGTTTTGGTGCAATTGCAACCTTGTGAAATTCATTGTATGTGCAGTTGCGTTGCTACACCTGAGGATTATTGAGGTGGCCAGCAGCACCATTGTTTGACTATTAGCATTTGTTTCAGGAAATGTTCTGCATGAGCCACAAACAGCTGACATCTAATGTGTCCCATTATGACATCAGGCCACTCAAACACAGGTTGCCCGTGAAACACATATAGGCATATGTTGTGCAAGTGATATAAGTATGTGACATTGGTACAGTTGTACAACTGTATTCATAGCAACAGCATGTGGAATGTAATGAATGACCAAGGCTGTATGGAGGTCTTGGCACAAATAATTTATTCTAGTACATATGAAATGTTAAGTGGAATACACAGCTAAGCACAGATCTGTGTGTGGATGTCAGCAGACATACCCAACTTGAGGACACAGACAATCTGCTAGCTGACAGTTTGTCTCACATGTCACCACCCTGTCACCACTGGCCATAAGCCAAAGTATACATGCAAACATTACTCAGTTTTTATTCTTAACAGGGACACAGAAGCAATGGGACCTGACAACATCATAGGTTGCCTCTAGCATGACTTAAAACCTGACCTACCAGACACAGTTGGATCCATATGTCAACACATCCTCCAGATAGCCTATGTTCTCCCAGAACAGTGTACAGCAACATGCATCCTTCTGACTTGGGGGGACCATGGAATTATAGACTCATCCTGACTGTCGTCATCTGTGAGGTAGGCCAAGGTACCATCATGGACCTTCTCTAGAAGGATGCAGGTAATATTGAGAATGTGTACTAAACCCACATTTGATTTGTTCAGGCTACATCATGTCTGTTACATCTGTTAATTGTCTTCAAGAATGTTACCAAGGGCATGCATGATGACAACACTATCATCCTGTGTAACTTGACCTGGCCAAGGCATTTGACACAAATCCACCATTAGGTATTACAGAAAAACTGTCACAAGTGGCCATAAACACCTACTTCATGAAGTGGGTAGACAACTGGAACAAATACATGACAGAGAAATATGTTGCAGTGTGTAAAGTCATCTCTATCTAGAGCTCAGTGACCAGGTTGGTGTACATGCATTTGCGTGTACGGCTGATGGTTGAATGCAAAAATGCCGACTGCAGAACACCAGGACCGTGGAATGTTGAAGCTACGGATGTCGAACCCGAAAATACTGAACGCCGGCCAGGACACTATACCCCCTCACAACCCATGCTAGTGCTTGTTGCGACAGGTGTGTGATTGTAAAATTCAAATTCAATATTGCGCGTGAGATTCTACGCATTCGCACGAATGAGATTTGACAATTAGGTTTGGAATTCCACCAGATCGACCTTTGGCCGCATGACCAATTGGATGTAAACTGACAAGGTCCGTGTCTCAGGGCTCTCTGGTAGGCTCTTTCTAGTCCACTATTTAAGTGTCAGTCATCAGAGCTGCTTTACACATCCTTTCTTCAACCAGCTTTGTGGAGGACTGAAAATTGTGGACAGTCATTGAATCCAAGTGTGGTACTGGTATAATGCATACAGTATCAACACACACAAAGGATTGACACCACAGCCATGGGGACATGGTAGATGAAAGAAACTCATGGGAGGATTAGTTCCATTATGAATGCAAATACACAAGATATGTACAATAAGGGCAACACACCCCTATGAGTAGACCAAGTGCGATGCACACCTGTCAACTATCCAGGATTGCTCATTATTTCTAATACAGGTATAACAGTGTCCCTTCCAAATACCTCTGTCAGACGTTACATTTTGAGGGAGGTGTGCTTGATTCCCCTCAGAGATTGTTGATGAATCATAATAGTTGTACAATTGTGTTTTTGCACATCTATGGTCACTCACAATCACATATGTTATGTGGAAGACATGGGATTACTGGTGCTATTATTCTGATATTGTCCCTGATCATGCATGCTTCAGTATACTGTTGTTCATGGGCATGTTACTATGTGTTCCACTTGGTTGAGACCTATGCTGACATTACATTCATATTCAGGAAACTCATTTTGCACACCTTCACAATATGCACATAATCCCTATTGTATATACCATCCCTCATATATGTCCTGCCCATTGTTCATATCAGGATGCTTATATCAAAAAGTACCCACTCCATTGATATGTCACCTTGTGTGACAATCACATAATATACAATAACTGTGCAGTCCATACTGTATCATGTCAATTTGTGATTACTGTTCATGCTACATCTGTCTTCACTGACATGCCCTCATCTGCTGCACATTACCATGTTTCACCTGTCCTCTTCCCATGTGTTTATTCCTATAATTCATCTGTGTGTCCCTTTTCAATGTACACACTTCCCATGACTATTTATTTGTAATGCAGTCTATGTACCCTTACTGATTATTTGCACAACTTTTATTCAGAATGCCTGACACAGGTTTCCACAATACTCTGCACTGCATACACTTTCATGTAATGTGTTGGAACTATGTACATTACTTTATTAAAAACCCTGGCAATCATTGTGGCATTCCGCGCAATCCCACAGACCTAATTTGCCTGTAGGTAAACAGGTTTACATGACTGCTACTGTCCGTGTTGCTACACACAGTTTACTGGCCAGCAACACTGCTGCTGGCCACAAAACCATGCTTGTTTATATTTAAATGTGGTGTACAGCATGCATATACTACTAGCACTGCTGCTCACAGTGCAAACACGTAAACTCTGTGTAGGCTTCATTCTAACCCTACATGGAGTTTATTGAATCCCTACGATGCGTCTATTTAACTCTGTATGCTTATCTGCTCTATGAGCCTGGGTTGTGGCTGAAGAAGGTTGGCTTTCCAGCCCACATACCTGGTAAACAAATAATCAATCAGCCAACCAATCAATCAATCAATCAATCAATCAATCAATCAATCAATCAATCAATCAACCTAGTACTATGGTACATGGCAGTCAGGAAAGACAGAAAGACATGGATAATGGCATGATGGCAGCATGAACTAAACATTCATCAGCAGATAAATAAGACACTTTGCCATGATAAATTTCAATCCCAGTGTATCCCCAACCTCTGGGACAAACTTCCACTACATGTCAAGCAGAGCACCACCCTTGACACCTTAAGAGCACACTTAGAAATTTGGACGGGCAGCCTCCAAATCTGTCATTGTCTATCCTGCACTTTGAAGCTGGAGAGAACTTTTGAATATGCATTATTGACAAGGCTTGCAATGGTCTTCAGACTGATTATCCAGTACTTACCTATGAACCTGTGAGGCTATAGACAAATGATGGGGTGAAGGGAGAGGTGACAGATGAATGGCAAAATGTTGAGTAAGTGTCTGTTCCTTGATAGGCTTTGTCTAAAAAAAAACCTTAAATGATCTAGTGCAGGAGTGATTCTCTACCAGAAGAGAATTTTGTGGTTAGTTATTCTTAGAATTGTGAATCAGACCTTGTGACCCAGTGTAAAAAAAAAAAAAGTATATATATATATATATATATATATATATATATATATATATATATATATATCACCTCAGGATCTGGAGATGGAGGACCTACAAGTATGAAGACTTCCCTCCTTACAGTGATTATACATTTCATGTGCAGCATGAGCACTTTATAATGTTATCCTGACTGGAGTATGACAACATTGCAAGAGGTTTTGAAAAGTGACCATAGATATGTGTTGTTCGACGATAATGAAAACTTCACCTAGTTGTGCAGCTTGAAAACACTGGGGTGCATGAGGATCAGGAAGAAGATATTATTTACTTTAAGGATCATTTTGTTGAGGTCTTACATTCTGTACTTTTGAATAACTGCAGTATTTTGAGGTTTAGCATATGCAGTATATAAGTTTAAATAAATTAAATTCTAAGCCTCAAACTTCACTCTCAAGGTCAGTTTCTTGGCATCCATGTCTCAAACACGTAATAGCATGGATATGATTGCAGACCCAGTCATGATTTTATTATTGTTGTTGTTGTTACCATCATTTTTTTTTTATTTTCTAATGGGGAAGGCTGAATGTTGCCATGCCATTGTTACCTTTTGCCTTGTTAACTGTTGTTGATGGGAGTGAGTGCAAAAGATGTGATGAAAGGGAGACTGTGAAATTTGAGGATAGATTCTCTATGGGATTCATATAGTGGGAGCAAGCACAAAACGTACTGTGTGAGTGAATACGTCAAATGTGATCTTACTTTATGATTTGCATTTAATAATTTATTGGAAAATGGAGCCGGAGGCAGCAGTTTGAGTTATTAGAAGACACAAAAGGCAAGAAAGACAATGCAAAAGGAGGAAAAGGAAGGGATCCTATCATGCATGTGTGAGAGGAAGAGGGTGAAGTTCAGGTAAGATGAATAGTGGGAGGAAATGCTATGCACAACTTGGTAGTTTGGGTGGTAGGTGAGAGGCAAACATTAGAGGGGTGGAGTTTAGGGACAGAAAAGGGGAAAATATATCTCATTGTTGGCAATAAAAATAAATAAATCATTACTTTTACATTTTTGCAGGGGGGCAAGACACCCTGCACCCCCACACCGCTCCTACTTAAACATTCTCATTCCAAGGTTGCACTACAGCGGGGAAAAGGGAATTTTTCCTTATCCCCACTGTAGTACAATCTCCGCAACAGGCATACTTACACGAAAGTACTTTTCAGTGAAAAGCACTTTCCTGCAAGTATGCCCGGCCGAATGTCTTTCGGTTATGTTGTCTTTCAGTGATCCATACAGATCACATATAGATATATATATATATATATATATATATATATATATATATATATATAGTGTATATGTATATGTATATTGGACCATGTCACAGTTTATGTACTGCGAAATCAAGACAAGAAACTAGGTGCTGGAGAAACCCATGAAAATTGTAAGGGGCAGAAGAGGTGACATGACTAAAAACTATAGTGGCAGAAGTCAGAGAGGAGAACAGAAATGAAGACTGGCTTATATTGAGCTTGGAAGGAAAGAAAGACATTGTGGACAGGGCATATACATTGAAAAGGGAGGGATATCAAAAGATGTAAAGTTAGTGAAAAAAACAGGAAAATCTGCTTATACTAGAGGAAAACGGGTATGACAATTAGCCAGAACTGGATATGGTGAAGGGAATGAAAATTAACTTGCTGGCAATTAGGATTAAGAAAGAGGGTACACAGGTTGACAGCAACCTCTCCTTTGACCACCACATTGCCACTGTGGTCAGAAAGTCCTTCTATGTGGCACATCTCATTACCAAGGGTTTTGCACCCAAGAAGAAAGAGGTCATCATCTCTCTCTCTCTCTCTACTGTTCCCTCATTAGGCCAGTCATCGAGTATATTTGGCATGTACCTCACTAGACACAGGCAACAACTGGAAAGGCCACCAAAATACCTCACGAAGAGGATCCTAGGCCTTAAACACATGTCCTGCATGGAAAGAATAAAAAAAACTCCAGCTATTCTCTGTCTCATATCATCTACTAAGAGGCAATCTCTGCTTGACTTACAAAGCCATGTCTGACCCAGCTCTGCTAGAAATGCTACACCTAAAGAAATCCCTCCGCACCACATGCTTGAGAGACCTCAACCTCATTACCACAATCAACAGAACATGCTGGAGGGACAGGTTCATAACCCAGAGACTGCCCATGCTCTGGAATAGACTTCCCATACATGTCAAGCAGAGCACCTCACTGGCCCTCTTCAAGAGAAATCTTGATGAGTGGATAGGCAATAGAAAGTTCACCCCAGGGATCACTTCAGTGGCTCTACTTGATAGAGGCACTGGGAACTAATGTTGGGGGGCACAATGCCAGGGCACGTCTATGGGCTAAGCTTGTAAAGTCTCCAAGGTTATTAGCCTAGTACACACCTATGCACCTATGAACCTACATAAAAGATAGTGGCAGATATTTGAAGGAGAGGAACAGTTTAGCAGAGGACTGGAAATGAGAGAGCAGATTTCAGACATGGAAACTAAATAGAAAGGAAAGAAGATAGGGTGTACCTAATGCAGAATACAGAGGTCAGGGAGTACAGGGCATCACAGTTTGTGGCAGCATTTGTGGGTTGTTTTAGGAAGGACAAATGTGCAAGTGGGGGGAAATCTGGAAAAAACACTGGTAGAGGACCAAAACATAGCAAATCTGAGGAATAAAATCAGTGTTTTAGATTTATACATTCCATATTAAACTTCTGAATGAGAGACCATTGAGAAATACAGCTCCATTACCCAATACAGATGGGAGACTAACAATGCCCCCCAGTAAGTAGATTTTCATCACATAACTCAGATGAAAATTTATGAGCACCTATCCAGTCCTCCAGACTGGTTTTAATGGTTGCTAAGGAGTACACAGTTTGATATGTGGGGGCAGCCAATTCCAGACAAATGTGACACATTAGGTTAGGTACCTGTTTTACCATCTGGTGTTGTTGATATGATAGTATAGGTTTAGTTTTCTAGAGTGGTTAATTGCTTTACTACTAGTTCAATCTAGGTGAAGGAGTGCTAAGATTGCTGGTCTTTTGTATCAGAGAACTCTAAGCCGAGGTCACCCCCCTGGAATCTGTATGATATTGAACAGAAGGAAGAAGCTTTTATCTATCAAAGTAGTTAAGGGCACTGAGACCTGAGCTCTTCATAGTTTGGAAATAGTGAGATCTCTCCAGTTTGTTTAGGTGCCTATCACAATACATTCTGAAGGGATTGCTGCATTCAGTGATGGACCTAATAAGGGTTGAATAAAGTGGGACTATAACTACTCTGAGCATTGAGAAGATACTGTGATGGATGAATTTTGCACGTTAGAAGCATTTTATAACCCCCACAGAGATGTGGTGGTCAAAGGACAGTTTGTTATTAGCACTGGTACCCAAGTCTGTAATAATTGTGTCAGATATAAGTGTAATATTATCTTCTGAAATAAAACAGAACTAACCTTGTTTTGTCAGGAATGAAAAATAATAAAATACTCCAAAAAAGACTATCAAAGGTAGTTTGTGGATGGAAAATATTAGTCGAACCAATTCTTTGTCAAATTTAGCAATTTTTATTAAATAGTATGCTTTAGTCTGTCACTGTTTTAACAAACAAAAAGCTTCGCCCCCTACCCCACCTTACTCATGTCTGCTAACCCTAACCTTGCCCATAACCTTTATCCTATACATTACCTTATGAAAAACTATTTCCCTAATAGTACCACTACACACACACACACACACATACACAAAACACTAAAATTATCCCCTTTCCTAGCCCTTACTCTATAAACCACAAGCACTTGTGCACACACTCTAAAACATTCACATATATCACTAAATCTAACCCCTTACCTAGCCCTTACTCTAAATGTAACCCACAAACACTCCCACTAATCTCCTATTTACTTTAATAGTAAATATTCACTTTTCCTGCTTTCACCATAAACAGCATGTGACAAATATTGCATTTGATATACTTACACACCAGAACACACAGTCAATAATGTCAATAATGTCTCAACAAAACTATTATTAGACACATGAATGGATACCCATATATATATATATATATATATATTTATAGGGTCCATTCTAACATTGAACCCTAACTGTCGATTTTTTTCCTAGGGAAAGAATTCGGTTGTCCATTTCTGTCATTTCACTATTTTCAGCACTGTGGTGGAAAGTTATGGGTCAGGTAAGTGTGCTATTGGGCATGGGTTAGGTGAGTTTGGGTTATGGCGCGAGGGAAGTATGTGTGCGATTGTGTGGATGTGAGGGTTAGGGCAGGTTAGGTGAGTTAGGGTTAGGGCACGGGTGAGGTGAGTGTGCGATAGTGACCGACCTTAGGGTTAGGGTTAAGGTAAGTGGATAGTTAGTGGTGTTTTTTTATATATGGTGCTTGTATATATATTTACATATGGGTACAGAAGCATAGCTGGCTCATCCAGTGCCCTCTGCCAATAAAATGAACCAGCACTTACTGTATTAAGCCTTCACTGTGGTGATTTGTGATTGGCTTATTACAGATCCATGACCCACTGCTCTTCCATTGAAGAGCGGAAAAAAAAAAGCAGATGTTCCTTCGAATGGCACAACAATCAAGTGGCCATAAACGCAACATGTCCCACTTCCCTCCTGCCTAGCCATTCAGATCCCATTTCTGTGCCCTGCCCCCAAACCACCTCCATTTTATTAAAAAAAAAAAAAAAAAAAGACTTCTTCTGCTTATAATGTAGCAAACTGCTTGCTACAAATCTAACAAAAGGTTGCTGCAGTTTATACCCTGCCTACATGGAGTACTATGACACTCATGTTTTACTTAAAAAAAAGAAATTCTAATAAACTGTAGCAAACTGTTTGTTACAAATATAGCAAACAGTTGCTACAGTTTATACCCTGTCTGCACAGGGCACTATTTCACGCATGTTTTAATAAAAAAAGTTTTTTTTTTTTTTAACTTTTAAACTGTAGCAACCTAATTGCTTCATTGTAGCAAGCAGAATACTACATTTTAGACCACAGTACAGTGCTCAGATTTGACCAGAAATGCAATACTGGCTTTTAAAAGCCAGTATTACATTGGCGATCAAGATTAGCTAATCGTACCCCCAACTCTTTGTACCTGGAGCAGTTGCCCGTCTCACCCCATCCTAGCTAGGCTACTGTATAAGTATGTAACATTTGATCTATGACATATATCATCTTCAAAAAAAGTATCACAATCTAAAACTCATTTTATGGAAAACACAAATGTTTCAATAACATTTGCTAAAAAAAGTGTATAAGGATACCAAAAATAACTGCTGCTGTGGTTTTGGATCATAGGAATTACCACACAGATTGGTGTTATCAGTATTTCTACCTTCCTAATGCTCACTGTTATGCTGTATCTCTACCTCAAGAAGTTTGTGTTTGTGTCCCAACAGTGATTCACTGTGTGGGGAGTTTTCATTTTTTTCTGTGATTGTGGGATTGTAGAGTTAGTCTATTAAGTAAAGGGGAGGGGGTACAGGGGAAAAAAAGCATTTTCAAGAAGCATTTGCTCTGCATCATGTTTTACATGTAATGTGATTTGACTAAATAGGTTTTAGATTAAATGTATAATAGATTAACTTTTTTAGATATTTTTAAATTAAAAGTCATTGACTCATATATATATATATATATATATATATATATATATATATATATATATAGATATATATATATATATAGATATATATATAGATATACACACACACACACACACACACACACACACACACACACACACACACACACACACACACGGATTCTTATCAGTTGATCGAGTTTTCTGAAACTTGAAATTCATCTGGTCAAGACCATATGGTCAGTTTCTGAAAACTCGAAGCTCTTGAATGGAGATCATGGTACAGCAAGAATCAAGAAATTTACCTTTGTTTTCACTGTAGTGCGATGTTGGAGTTGGTATATATAATATTTAGGGGTGTGGAGGTTGTAGGGGGACTCATCCCCCACATAAATGTAAAAAAAAAGTAGATTTTTGCATGTGTGTGTTTTGATGTTCACATTTTCAGAAACTCAGTCATATGGTCTTGTCCGTATGAATATATATATATATATATATATATATATATATATATATATCTGGGTCAACTTCAGAAGACTGAAAAGAGTGAAAATTCAAAATATTAAATGATGGAATTTGCCCCTTGTCCACTGTTGTGCAATCTTGGAATTGGTATAGGTATTGGTACCTGTGAAAGCGCTAACGTCAATAAAATTCTTCTTGAATATATCGTGCTCGATTTTGGAGTTTTACTGGCTTTGAGTCGTTTGGAGTGGAGTACTGGCTGTATCTTCCTGTTGGGTCTGCTTTGCTGATATATATATATATATATATATATATATATATATATATATATATATATATATGGGTCTATATTAAATAACCGAAGAGGCATTTCAGCAAATACCTCTTCACAGCGACACATAAACAGCGATTGCACAAAATCGTGAATGCCGACATCAGCAATTTCTTTCCCTGGGAAAGAAATTGCTTGTCTAAAAGCAAAAAAACACATCTTCATTAATAACATAAACTGGGGGGAGTGGTTCTGCCCCCACATCCCCCAATGTGGGGGGGATGTGCCCCCCTACCCCCCAACTAAATATAACAACTCCGAGATTGCACTACAGTGAGATAAATGGCAAATTTATGGGGATGGCCAAGTGATTTCTTTCCAAGGGAAAGAAATTGCTCTTCTGAACGATCGGGGTTTAGTGTGTTCATTCATCATGTGTCGCCAAAGAGGTGTTCGCTGAAACACCTCTTCAGTGATTTAATATAGACCCTAAATATATATATATATATATATATATATATATATATATATATATATATATATATAGTTAGCATGGGATGTGGGGGGGGCAGAGCTTTCCAGGCTTCCCACATGAGGGGTGCAGGGGGGCTTGCCCCCTGCATTTAGAATGTGTTCAATATTTTGAATGCTTACTTTTTTTGGATTCAGTTATTTGGTTTGTCAGTCTTCTGAAGTAGACCCATACATATATATATATATATATATATATATATATATATATACATATATATATATATATATATATATATATATATATATATATATATATATATATATACATAGAAACAAAGTACCAAAGCCACCACACAGTGATAAGCATAAACCAAATACTTTAATAAAGCAAAATAGATAGCTATTACACAAATAAAAAGATGAGTGCTTTCAGGTATGAGCCCTTTTTCAAGTCTTAAAACTTTCAAAGTTTGTGTTCTCATAAAAGGTGTCTCTTAATCAATCACATAAAAGATGTAAATAAGTCATAGTTTTTTCTAAAACTCTATTGGTTAGTCAAAAAAACACATGAAATAATGACATTTACATGTTAAAAGAACTATTCCTTCTCTATTAGTCACAATAGAGTCCAATGGCCAATAAAAAGCATACAGGCACTTCCAAGTCATTGGTTCTGATATAAAAGCATGGACCAATTACATATAAGATGTAACTGAGTCATAGTTTTCGTAAAGCTCTATTGGTTGATCAGAAAACTGCATCCAGTCATGACATTTACAAAAAGGCTGTTTCTTCTTCACTGGTCAATGTGAAGTCAAATGGCCAATAAAAAGTGTACAGGTACTTCCAAGTCATTAGTTAATATAAAAGTACAGACCAATCAGATATGAAATGTAAATAGATCATAGTTTTTCTAAAATCCTATTGGTTGAACAGAAAACTAGATTCAGTCTTGCCATTTGCATGCTAAAAAGCTATTCCTTCTTCATTGGTCAATATATAAACTTGAATGGCCAATAAAAAGCATACAAACACTTCCAAATCATTAGTTCTACAAAATAATGGAGCAGTCTAAATTCAGATGTTAAATTATCTTCATTGGTTGTATAAGAATGTTGAGTAACCAATGAGTTGTCTATGTACCCGAGCAAACTATTCATGTTAGAACATGAACAAGAACCAGTCCAGAATCAAATATATCTATATAACAATCTTGCATTGCATGTTTCCTAAGTGCAACTTAACCAATTCAGGAAACAGAAACCACAAATCAAAACAAGCATGTTGCCACATATATACATATAATACCCAGCAATAAACCTGTATGTGCATGCACATGTATAATACACATATAGCACCAAAATTACATTCATCTGTCCCACAATAAAAAAATTTGAAATCATAAAATACACAGCTGAGTGTGAATGGCCAGCAAACAAAGACACAAATGTGAAAATAAAGCAAAGCAACTGGACACAGGCAACCAAGGAAAAATAGACACACCAGGAATAACCAAAACAACTGTATTTACAGAGGCGAATATCACTTACTGAGTACCAGAAGCTACTAATACTTGTGCTGAATATAGGAATCCACTTCATCCAAACATCTGTCAGCATATATACATCTAAACTATATCAGTAGATGTCTATGTATATATATCATGTCTAGTATTTAAGTCTGCATTTCTTCAGAACTGCTTGCAGGGGGGCAAGTATTTAAGCCTGGAAAGACCTCAGCTCGTAGATCTCCTATCATTTTAATAAACTTAGTCTCACCTACAATGTCTCCACCTGAAGAGTTGGGATATACAATCTGAAGAACCAGAAAAAGAAAATTATGGGAATCATTGTCTAAAATATGTTTCATTAAAGGACTCTTTGTATCCTTCAAATGGATATCACTAATATGTTTGGATAACCTTTCCTTTAACTGTCTATTGGTCTTGCCCACATAAAAACATTGACACTGTTGGCAGTATGCAAGGTACACTACATTACTTGTAGTGCAATAGGCATATAGTTTTGGAAGATATTTCCTATGAGTAGAAGGACATATAAAACCCTGTGAGTTGGAAATATATCTATAAAATGACCAATGCCTACAAGGAAAAGTTCCAATCCTATAGGAATAAATATGTTGACTTGGGACAGACATTTTATATAATATTAATTTTAAATTTTTATTGTTCCTAAAAGTAAAGGCTGGAACATCATCCATGATCACTCTTATCTTTTCATTGCTGACCAAGATTTTCCAGTTGTTCCTAATAATGATACATATCGAATGTCACTAGAATATTTCAAAATGACCCTTGTATATGAGGTCTTGGGTGGATCGTCATCACTATGGCTTACTGACATATTATTGTTGTTCACATAGAAGAAGGGTTTTCCATGTGTTAGTCTCTGCTTCCGTTTCATTCATATGAAGTATGACCTCTTTATGTTTATATCTTCTAGATAAGAATTGCAGGCCCAAAGAGGAAATCGGCTCTTCAAAGTCCTGATTTTTTTGTGTGCAATCTTGAATTTCTTAGCATTTGTAAGGATGTTATTGTATATGTGCTTTGGATGTATGCTGTTATGCACTAGTAAATTGTTCCTTTTACAGGCTTTATTAAAAATAGCTGTATTGAACATCTTCTTGTCAAGTTTTAGTAGGACATCCAAGAATTTTATGTTACTATCTGAGTGGTGCATGATAAATCGTAGAAAACTCGTGGTGGTTTCAAGACATATAAGAAAGTTGTGAACCCTATCCCTAGCTATGTACTTTAAAATCACAAACAATCAGCACTGTATTTTAAAAAAATATTCTAAAAGCCTCTAAAAACATACACCAATACAACAAAACCATAACATATAAACACCAGTTTAACTAAACTTAAGTCACACATATCAAACTTCATATACTTTACAGAGAAAATATGCATAAACAACCCCCCAACACTGCTCACGTAAATTTATCTCCTAGAAATGAAATATAACAAAATAATAAAAATCTTTCTTTCTGTCTTTCTATTTATGCATCTGGCTATCTTTATGTATTTATATGTCTAACTAAATACAACCAGAAAAGAACGAGAAGAACTCTCAAATCAGAAAATGGCATTATTGACACTTCATACCAAAATGAACAAAGCTAAATAAAACCTTTAATTCCCCAAACCAGAAAACTAAATTACAAAACTAACAGGTGTTAAAATAACATCCTTTGCACTACCCTAGAACTGCCACCTAAAAAAGATAAGAAAATATTCTCAGGAAAGTTACAGAAAAAAAGTCACATGGTTTCCTCATACATAGCATTCACTAGGAACTATGTGAAGCCCTGTTCAGTAGATAACTGGCACAGTATTGATTTGCCATTTATTCTGAAACTCATTGCTTAAATCCAAGCCACAAGATATTTCATTTCATTCACATCGGATCACCCAGATACTCCATAAATTAACCACAAATGTATTTGAAAGAATGTAATATTCCCTTGAGCCTTAGATTTAGAAATTGTTCTGATCTGACCATTTTGCTTGAACAAAAAACAAACGAGAACTGCCACCAAGTTTCTACCACCATAAGCTTCACAGAGCAGCAAAATACACCTGAGAACTTTTGTTTAACAAATTAGACTCTGTTTCTTAGTCTAAAGTGCTCAGATGTATTTTGTTGCTCAATAAAGTTTGCAGTGGTCGGAACTTGCTGGCGGTTCTCCTGTTTGTTTTTTTGTTTTATTACTTGCTTTTGTTTTACACTTTGCTTGAAGTTGTGGATCAGATTAAGACATGAAATAATCAGGTATTCATGGTAGTGTGTGAATTATTTACTTTTAAACGTAATGCACGTCCTTTTATTTAATGTTAATGCACATCATAGTTCTGCTAAGTAAGTGTGTTGTCTTGCAACAGTGAAAGATCTGCAACTGATACAGCATTATTTGAGAGCTATAGCTGTCCCAACTTAATCAATAAGAACTTGATGAGCAGGGGTTACTCCCAAGTGACCTTGTCATTTCACCTTTTAGTTAGATGCTGTGGGGGGTAATAATTTTTATGAGTTTGAATATCATTAAAACTTCTAATAATAAATCTGGTACTTAGGTTTGACAGAAACTTTATATAATGTCATTATTGACTCTAGTGACTCTCTACCTGTATCCAGGGAAAGGACTCAATGTAATAAAAGAAGTATAAAATGATTTAAGTGAGACAGTTTTATGTTAGGGTGGGGCTTACTACCTCAGTGGACCTATGATGAAGGCTTACTACATTAGGGAACCTAGGGTGAGGGCTTACTACATTGCAGAATTTAGGGTGAGGGCTTACTACATTAGGGAATGTGGGGTGGGGGCTTACTACAGTAGAGAACCTTGGTGGGGGCTTACTACATTAGAGAACCTTGGTGGGGGCTTACTACATTAGGGAACCTGGGGTGGGGGTTTACTGCATTAGAGCAACTTGATGGGGGTTTACTAAATTAGGGAACAGTCAGGAAATCCTTCTTTGTGGCACACCTCATCTCTAAGGGCTTTTCATCAAGAAAAAAGGAGGTAATTAGACCCATTATAGAGGACAACGCCCCATTTGGTATGTACCTCACAAGACATCTGCAACAGCTGGAAAGGCCACAGAAATACCTCACTAAAAGAATCACAGGCCTAAAGCAGATACCTTATACTGACGTCTAAAAAAACTCCAGCTATACTCTGTGGCATATTGTCTACTCAGGGGCGATCTCTGCTTAACATACAAGGCCATATCAAACCCTGAGCTGTTGGACATGCTCCACTTAAAGAGATCCCAATCCCTCAGAACCACACGCTCCAGGGATCTAAACCTTGTCATCACAATGAACAAAACATGCTGGAGGGCTAGGTTCCTGACTCAGAGACTCCCCATACTCTGGAAAAGAGTGCCCATACATATCAAGCAGAACGCCTCCTTAGCGCTTTTCAAAAGGAACCTTGACGATTGGATGGGAGATAGGAAATTCACCCCGGGGATCACGTCAGTAGTCCTGCTAGACAGGGGTCCAGGGAAGTAAATATTGTGTGAAGAAATATCCAGGGAATTGTTATGGCTAGGCTTGTATAGGCCCTAGGGCCAATAGCCTAGTACCAACCTATGAACCTATGAACCTGGGGTGGGTACTTACTACATTAGGGAACCTGGGGTAGGGGCTTACTGCATTATGGAATCTACATACCTAACTTCTTAATTTTTCTAGCATGTCGAAGGGTCAGATGCTGACGTCCTCTCCTTCCCAGCTGGTGAATCTGGGAATATTGAGGCAATGTTACAATTGCCTCATGTACACAGACAACCCTCTCCTCCTCCCACATAACACAAATACTTGTGAGAGATGCAGCTATTTAGCCAAACTGGAGGCTGAGCTCTCTCAACTCAGGACTGGCAAGACCAGACAGGAGGAGAAGGCAACTACACACACCACAAAACCAGCCTCACATAATGCTACCACACCACTGAATCAAACACATAAACACACAAAGACATACTCGGAGGCTCTGAGTAAAAATTTACCTAAACAGCAGAGGCCTCCAAATCAGACACCCAAACAACTGCTACCTCAAGACACCCCACAAGCAACACATAAACCACAAAATCAGTGTGCAAAGCAGTCACAGCGCTTAAGGCCAAATACAACACCAAACATACTTGTCATAGGTGACTCCATAGTCAGACACACTGACGTCCCACTCACCAGGCTGAACAAGGAGAGGGTCACAGTAAGCTGCCTATCGGGCGCTAGAATCCGCCACATAACACAAGCACTCGGGTCACTCCACGGCAAGTACAAATATGACACAGTCATTGTCCATGCTGGTGTGAACGACCTGAGACATACCTCCCTGGACTACATGAAAACAGACATAGAGGAGCTCTCTGATTATGTAGCCCAGGCAGGTATGACCCTGACCCTGAGCAGTATCCTTCCTTCACCAAGAATGATGCCACAATATAGAGACAAGATGATCAGCTTTAACAATTGGCTTAATGTCTGGTGTCATTCAAAGGGGATCCAGTGTCTGTCTGCCTGGGATGACATGCTTGACAAGCCACGCTGCTTCGCAAGGGATGGCTTGCACCTGTCACCCCTGGGATTCCGGATATTGGCTAAGGCTCTTGCCACTCCCATAGTGCCTTTTTTATGCAAGGCTCAAATTCTAAACCTACCACCTTAGAAAACAAAAATGGGAAGAAACTGAGGGTAATGCTGCTCAATGCCAGAAGTCTAAATCTCAAAATGCACGCACTCGAGGCCCTTCTCAGTATGGAGAACATCAATGTCTGTGCTGTAACTGAAACCTGGTTCAAGGCTCCTGAGAGCACCCCAGCACTATTAGGTTTTACCTCATATCATGCGTTCCGGCCCCAAAACCCGGACCACACCACAAAAGGAGGGGGTGTATCCATATTCATAAAGGATACCCACACCTCCAGGTTGGTGGCAATGCACGAAGCTTCGGAAACCATCCAGGTGCAACTAACCATAGGCAAAACTGCTCTACAAATTGTAGCATGCTACAGGCCACTCTCTCAAACTCAGGAACCCCACATTGCCTTCCTGAAGACACTGGAGGGTATAAATGTATCTCCAAACACCATCATATTGGGTGACTTCAACTACCCAAATATAGACTGGGAACATTACTCAAGCCCTAACTTTCTAGCCCAATGGTTCCTGGAGTTCAAAAATTCAAATGCCATGGAACAGCTAGTCACTGTTCCCACGAGAGGAGAAAATATACTAGATCTCATTATCACAAACATGGGGACAAAATGCTCCACACTGGAAGTATATCCCTCATTGGTGAGATCTGATCATAAACTAATCTCACTGGAAATCCACATCCCGCCCCCACCCCAAACAAAAGACCACAGTGAAGAACTTCTCTAAAGCAAACTTCACACTACTCAAGACTGGTGTGGTATCCTTCAAGGCCCCTGAGCCAGTGGAAACCACAACCCAAGCTGGAAGCCCTTACAAATGCCTTCTATGAACACCTCCAGGACTGCATGGATCAGGCAATCCCAAATAAAACCAAGACTCTTTCCACAAAGGGCAAACGTCCAGTCTGGTGGACCCCAGCCATTAACAAACTTTACAATAAGAGGAGAAAGCTATTACATGATAGAACAAAATCCATAAAAGGGAAGTCACTCCTGATCATTATTAGTAATAAAATACGAGCACTCATAAAATCAACTAAGGCCAATTTTGAGAGAAAAATTGCCATGGATTCAAAGGGCAATCATAAGGCCTTTTTCAGCTATGTTAGGAACCTGGGTGGAAACTCCCAGATATGCTCAGAATTAGTCCAAAATGATACAAAACTCACTGAACCCACAGACATTGCCAACATACTGGCAGACAGGTTCAGTGCAAACTTCATCCCTCCCCTAAAGGAGAGATAACTATCCCAGTGTAGCCTCCCAGACATCTCAAATGCGCAGGTGAAAGCTGCTCTCTCTAAAGCTAAAAACACAGCATCAATGGGACCGGATGGTGTCCCCGGCTGTGTGCTACACGAGCTAAATGAGGAATTAAACCCGCACATAAGGCAGCTGTTTAATCTCAGCCTTACCACAGGATACGTGCCCAAGGAGTGGCGTACGGCAACTGTGGTCCCACTCCACAAAGGCGGTGCCTCTACGGACCCTGGTAATTACCGCCCCATAAGCTTAACAAGTCTAGTCTGCAAAGCTATGGAGAGGATCATAATGGAGCTCCTAAACAAAGATATAGGGGACTTGCAGACATTGGACCCAACCCAGTTTGGCTTCGTCAAGGGCAGATCATGCCTTTTGAACTTGGTCAACTTCTTCGAAACAGTCACCAAGGCCATTGATGAGGGAACTCCAGTCTATCCTCCCAGCTACCTGTCAACATTGGTGTCCCACAAGGGTCCATACTGGGTCCCCTCCTATTTTCTTTATTTATCAATGACCTACACCAAGTTGCTCCCCAAGCTACATGTATACAATACGCAGACGATTCTACACTAATCTGCTCAGCCACATCTGTATCAGACCTTCACTCCCTCACACAACACATATTTAACTCTATAGAAGAATGGTTTTCCCAACGCTGTCTAGTACTTAACCCAAAAAAAACTAAACTTCTCCTCTTCACACCTTCCAGCAAATCTCCCCACATAGACTTTACTATAACATCAAAAAATGGCACACCTATATCACAAGATTCTACTACCAAACTACTAGGCATTACCATTGACAACAACGTTAACTTTGATGCCCATATAGACAACACATTGAAAACTATTAACAAAAAAATAGGCTCTCTTTACAGAATCAAACCTTTCCTCACTCCAGAATCTAGAACAACTATAGCCCACTCCCACCTTATCTCACCCCTTCTCTATGCCTCTCCCATATTTACCAACTTATCAAAAAAGAATCTGTTGAAATTAGAAAACTCCTACCACAACATAGCCAGATTTGCCACAGGAAACCCTTACAGAACCCACCACTGTACTAATTTAAAACAACTAGGCTGGCTTGAATTTCAGCAGCAACTAAAAATTAATCAACTAGGCATAGCCCATCAAATTCTTTATCAACCTGACAAAACACCTATACTATCTACTCTTATTCACCCATACCATAACCTAAAGTCCCTAAGATCTGCACACAAACTTCTTATAGATACTGTCAAGTCAAACAACAAGGCCGGAGACTCTCTTTTCTCTAACACTGTTGGAAAAGATTGGAACCTGCTTCCCTCTGAACTTTCGTCTATTCCCTCAAAATCTCTCTTTAAAAAGAAACTTAAGCTATACCTCAAAACACAATGGCTGTGCCCCTGTACTAATCCTGACTAACTTTATTTCTTGACCCCTGACTATACTTCACATCTATAATACCCAAATTCTATGTCAAATTGGCATCTACTGATCTATAACTCCTTCTTACTATCTATGAAAAAAAAAAAAAAAGGTGTACTTATTTTCTTCATACTTTCCTATATCCCTACTCTCTGTACATTTGATAGTATTCTCCATGTATGTCATGTGCTACAATATTTTTGTTTATTTCCTAACTACTGCATGTTTATATCTTATAACTATGTCACTAGTAACAATGTCTTAATTTTATCTAATTTTATCTGATTACTTTACATGTATTTCTTTAATGGGATTTTATTTAGTATCATTAGAATTTTTAATTTCTGAGCTTATCTCCCTGGGCCTCTACTGAAAATGGACATATATCCAGCTAGACTAGCCCGGTCAACAAATGTAAAATAAAATAAAATAAAATAAATAAAAAATAAATAATTCGGTTAATGTTTTACTCACATCTTCCCTAACTGAGGGAACAAACTTCAAACCTTTCATTAACAGATGGAATAATTCTTTACTTAAATCTATCCCTGCATAATTATAAATTTTAAAACCCTTCTAAAAAAACACTAGTCCATCATTAGAACTAATAATCTCCTCAGGTGGGGTATTTTTAACCAAATTTTGATTTACTCATAGGTGTTCTTCCTCCGAGTAGATTGTTTCCTGTTTTTGTATCTGGTTGTCCCTTCCCCCCTGGCTCCTAAAAAATCATTATTATCTGCCCTAAAATGTTTTTTGTTGAAAATTCTTTCAGGCCTCCTTAATGGAGGGTATTCGGAGTCAAAAGTATTATCATTACTGTTCTGTCTATTACTGACAGCGTTTTGGTTCAAAGAAACCACAGGGTTATAAACATTATTATTGCCCACTATTTCATCTAAGTAGGCTTTAGGTAAGGGGTATTCCAAGCCATGCTTATAGTCATATTCATCTCTTAACAATTTATTTTTCTTTCTATCTGTATTGTTATAAACTTCATTCTCAACTTTATCAAAAATTGTGTTACATCTAAAGGAATACTGATTAAAATTAGTATCACTCAAAGTAAAACCATTAATTTCATCAATATCTTTTAAAAGTTCGTTAATCCTTTTGTTATTCACTTTCAAAATAAATTCCATTAGTTCGATACCATGCCTATCGAACATTTTTAATAACTTGTCACACTCTGCCTGGCCTTTCTTGATGCCATTAGGAAACCTAAAGGCACGAAGACCTTTCGGTACTCTCCCCTTGACAATGCTTTCTTTCAAATAAGCATTGTCATACTGGAGAGCATGTACTTTATGCATTTTAACTTCTATAGACACTAACCTAGAGTCCACATTATCCGTTCCATTATTGGAAACGTTAGGAAAAAGTCCGCAGTCCATTTTGGACTAGTCTCTCAAACGATCATGGATGGAGTTTGTAACTTGATTAGTAGATCTTAATCCTATTTGCCCAGAATTTATCAAGGGTTGCATACAACTTTCCGTATTCCGAGAACTCCGCTGGCCCAGATTATGGGAAACCGGAAGTACCACTTCTGCTTCATTCCCCTGTTGGTTTCCACTTCTACCTGCGATGACAGGGCTGGTAGAATTTTGCATTTTGAATACAGCCTCCTGCAATTCTGAGACCTTGTTGGTAAGGTTCAAAATTAAGGAAAACAAATTTTCGTTGTTACCCTCCGTCTGCTGTCCACATGGAAAGGGTAAGGAGTCATTCGGAATGTATCTGACCCGACACTTGCAGCAGCTGGAGAGGCCACAAAAGTTCCTCACCAAAAGGATAAAGGGTCTCAAAAATCTGTCCTATGCTGCCCGACTGAAAGAACTCCAGCTCTATTCAGTCGCTTACCGCTTGCTCAGAGGTGACCTTTGCCTAACATACAAGGCCATGTCAAACCCAGATTTGATGAATATGCTTCACCTCAAAAAATCTAGATCCATCAGAGCCACAAGGGCGGGAGACTTAAACCTTGACACGGCTATTAATAGGACGTGCTGGAGGGATAGATTCATCACCCAAAGACTCCCTATGCTGTGGAACAAAATCCGGTACATGTGAGGCAGAGCACCTCGCTGGCCTTGTTCAAGAGAAATCTTGACCAATGGATGGGAGATATACCCCAGGGATTACCTCAGTGTCACTGCTCGACAGAGGCACAGCAAAATAATGGGTATAGTTCCCCATACTAAAGGGGTGGCATAAGCCACAAAACGATGGGCTAGGCTTGTAAATGCCCTCGGGCAGATAGCCTAGTATGAACCTATGAACCTATGAACCTATGAGTCCAACTCCTCTTCAAAGACCGGCGAAAGATCATGCTCTTCCATAACCAGTTATGGGCTTAGAAGGCTGTCACACACCCTCAACTAAACTAATAAAAACAATAGAATGTAAGAGTGGATAAAACAACAAATAAAAGCAACCAACCACTCTGAAGCCAATATTCGAAGACCCACGAGCACAGTTTATTCAAAGTGTAAATCCAAGAAGTGTAAAACAGTCAAAACATAGGTCAAGTGCTTTCGTATTCAAACTTCATCAGAACAACTAAATATCAGTTAACTAACTTCTTTTATACAAGTTCACTCAATTAACCATTAATTACTTATGATTATAGACCCTGATAAAGTGACAGTGCTTAAATACAATGGTAAAAAAGTAAACATATTTTCAAATCACTTTAAAAAATAAATACAATTCGTTAAATGTTAAGAAAAGGTTTTATAAAAAATATTTAGAGATGAAAAACCTATAATTAACTTGTAGTAATATAAATAGACACATATTTAAGCCCAAGGAACAAACATTCAAAGTTTCAGGGCCCTAAATTTTAATTCATGTTTAATACTAACATGTTCATTCAAACCAGGGAATTCACTAACGTTTAATTTAAGTTGCCACCTAACTTCTGCCCTAAACAACTTATTAGTCCAGTCACCACCTCTAAAAATTTTTCCCACTACTTCAAGAATACCAAATTTAAAAGAATGTGAAGGGCACAAATTAATGTGCTTAAAATGTGCATTTTTCTCGTCCTTTTTGTTAATACTATAACAATGTTCAGAATGAGACTTTCCCCAATTTGTCTCCAGCTATTCAGAGATACACCAACATTTAACCTTAGAAATCTTAACCATGCAGATACTCTCCTACAAACATCCCAAACTAGACTTCAGTGCTCAGACCATGCTTTGTCAGTCACTGGTCCCAGACTGTGGGAATCTTTCTCTTCTGTTCTTAAAGATTATCATAACTAAAAGCACATTACATGATTCTAGGAAAATGTAACGGTTGTCTCTCTGGTCAGATAACTTAGCCTGTTCCTACCCTGCTTCCCTCCATATGGCTGGCTCTGCCTCTGCTTTTCATTTTGATTCTTTCAGCATGCCACCTCTCATATCCATTTGGTGTGTAACACATGCATGTGTTGTGTTAATCAGTCTGCATATAATGCCATGCATCTATTGTCTTTATACCCTCAGCCAACTCTGACATTCACTTTATTTCTAATACAAGAATATATTGCATTTTTGTCTTTCACTTTTTATACGATGTCATGTATCTGTTGAGCTGTGAGACTGAAATAGCTCCAGTAGGATCAATGCTTTATCCCGGTTAACAAATTAAAAATAAAATAAAAAATAAATAAATAAAACCATGACACGCATAGTTGTATTGACAAATTTTATATTACAGATAATTTATATAATAGTTTCACGGAGTCTAATCTTACTTGCACAGCTTTTCAGAAAGATAGGCATGTTAATAATCAATGTACAATATCAAAACTGATCAGGATTTATCATACACTGTTTCTAATAATAAACTAAAAAAAATAGCAGCACAAGCAGATAAATATAAAGGAAAAAATAAGCAATTAAATAATGACCAAAAAGGTTTGCTAGAGAATTGGGAAATAAAGCAAAAGAATAGAAACACCGCCAAAAAGGAAAGAATAAGTACATTTTGGAGAAGTAATTCTCTGCTGAACATAATAAAGATGCTGAGTGGACAGAAGAATTACAAGAAACAGTAAAGAGCTGTAAAGTAGATGGTATGAAATTGGAAGAAGTAATAAGCAGGGAAAATGAGACAAAATTAAGAAAAGTAAATGTGGTGTTAGGACCATCACGATGCAGTGCACATACCTGGGTAGTACAACAGTATTCAGAACATTGGCTTAGTAATACCTTACAAGTGTGATTCATTAGCAGTACTGTACATTCAATTACTGGTTTATTACTCCTGCTAATGAGAAGTACTCTTACAGAGAGTGTTTCAGGAGAGAGAATAGTCTAACTGAGAAGGTTTTGTGTGCATTTAGTGATTTAGGAGAAAACTGATCGATCCTTTGGTAAAATTCTGTAAGACGATAATGTGCCTGTGATGACAATGTGACTATAAGTCATATCAAATATATACAAAGCAGACATACAGAAAATGAAATGTAACTCACTACAAAATGTAATACATACAAAGTACAAAAGGATAACAATGGAGTAATGCACATAAAATGAAATAACAGTCTTGTCTTTTTGACATTTGTTTTACCTTATCATACTTGACTATCATGATTACTTAGTGTACATAGTTTAAGTATTTTGAGTCTATAGTAGCATTTTTAGGTTTATACTAGTGATGATGATAAGATTGCTAACCATAAATGTCCAGCACCTGGGATCCACCGTTAACCGTGACACCCTAGGCAACTGGTTAGTTAAATTAAAATTCGATGTGCTGCACGTGTATGAAATCATGATAAGTAAAAAACACTGTTACTACCTTAATCGTATCATGGAAAATCCCATGCTTATTTCTCTGACTTCTGCATCAAAAAGGGGTGTTGCCATATTTGTGTATCAATGCTTAGGGTGGTGCATCCTTATTAAAAGGATGTAAGAATTGGACAGGTGGGCATTAGCAAAAGTGTATACTCCTGAAGGGATGCCAGTTTTAGGTTCTAGCTATGGTCCCAACCATGATGACCCATGTTTCTTTATAGACTTTATTATGGTGCTGACAGAAGTCAGTAATCAGAAGTCCCCTACACTGTTGGGGGGCTTTAATGTGGTGGTAAACTTGGAATTAGATTAATCCAACCGCGATGAGGAAGGACACTTAAGAACCCAGAAGGTTTTAAACTCCTATTTATCAAGCCTGCACCTGGCTAACTTATTGTGTACTCTACCCTCTGATCCTGGCTACACATTCATCAATTCAGCCAATGGAACACGCAGCTGCCTGGATTATTTTTTTTAGTGTCAGATGCTATGACAACAGCTGAGCAGGGAATGGAGGTGCAACCATGTCCACTTTTTAACCATGCCAGGTTCCAACTACACTTAAACGAGGTAGATAAGGCCATCATGGCAAGACCAGCTAATCCTAGTGGACCCCAGAAAAAGGTGAGTTGAGGAAGAAACCTAACAAGCCATCATCCTCACAGTATGCTGATTTTTACCAGGCGGGAATCTTTTAAATGGGCAATGACAGATGTATGCACCTCAGCCAAGGTTAAAATATTAGCTCATCTAGATGAAAAATCCAAAGTGCCGCAGAACACAGTAACTCAATCCTTTGAGAGGGTTAGAATTTCCAAATTTAAGGATAAAGAGGCTTTGAAGATAAATAAGGAAACCAAATTTCATCTGGGACTTGCCCAATTGAAACAATCTACTCTTCACTTAAAAATAGTGGCAACAAAGGCATAGATATTAGTTAAACCAGGAACATTCTTAGCATTCAGACTTAAGAAAAGATGACAACATGTGAGAATTGATTTTCTTATCGGCAAAAAGGTTTAATGTCTAACCCCAGGGAGATAAATGTGAACTTCCTTGCATATTTCAAGACATTATATTTTAAGGACTCATCAAGCCTCACTGGAGTAGCAAATCCTGACTCACTATTAGGAGACTAATTCTTATCACAGCTTTCACCTATAGGCAGCAGTTTAATGAGGGCAGCTAGAGCAAGGCATGCAGTCCTCAAGGCCCTGAAAACAATGCCAAGTAGTAAAGCTCTGGCACCAGACAGTTTTACTGTGGGACTTTACAAATGGATGACCTTTTTCAGCAGTCCAAATACTGAGACTGCAGACACTCATTCAGTATGTGAATAGGCAGGCCATACACAACAGAGCAGTCACTAAACACCACCTGCTGTACAAACAGCAGTAAAAGTACAATTAACTTACGTGTGAACATCAGAGGCAAATGTACTGTGACAGTTACACATAACTGACTGTCATCTAGGTTGTGACTTACAAATTGACAGTGTTACCCCTAGCTAACTCATTTGTAAACTTTTTTCTGAAATACATAATGGTTGTTGTGTCTTTCAGCTTTTCCCGGTTAGGGGCTGCCACAGCAGAACTCCAGTCTGCTAATGAGTGGTAGTTGATTTTTACATGCCGAGTTGCCAGCCCTGATGCACAACCTTCAACGAAGGTACACCCATTCACGCATGTCTCCACGCAGAAGACCCTCTAGCTGAGAATCGAACCGGACAGCGTCTTACTGTAAGGTTACAATGCTACCACAGCACCACCTCTGAAATACATAATGGTAAGCACAGGAAATGTATGACTATTGCAATTAACTTGCAGATGCATGCTGGGTAGTCTTGCATTAATAGTAGCATGCATGGAGTTGCAAATCAAACCTATCCTATAACAATGTTCTGATCTATTCTAGGTAGAATAACATGAAAATGCATAAAACATACTGCTCTACCTCCACTACTGCTCTAGCCTGTGCATCTACTCAATGCACAATGCCCTATTCCTTGCTCTGTCTTCATCACCTCCAAAAGGTACAAAGCATGTATGAATGGCTAAGACTAGGTATGTATAAAATAACAGAGAAATACAGTGAGCAACATGTGCTCTCTACCTTTTATATTAAAGACCATCATAGGTTCTGCATATTCATTTTTGCTGTGTCACACACAGTGCTTTACATGTTGGAAGACTAATGATCACCGATTCAGGGATTTGAAATTCAAACCTACAGCTCCGAGCTTTGTTCACACTATAACCCTGAAACATAAATATCTAGCTAATCCATCTTGGCTGTGATTGCATGGAATATCTGCAGTTAAGCAATCAAAGGAATATGGAGTAATAGCATGCATTAGGGCTTCCATATTACAAGATAGTTAAACTACATTCAAGTTTTCACCATGTGTTGTACATTTTTAAAACAAGACATGCAAGCCTGACTGCATGTCAGCACAGTGATCACAACACAATTTATTTATTTGATTTTACATTTGTTAATTGGGTAGTGTCCGGCTGGGCAAGTAGCCCTTGTTCAGCTGAGACCCAGAGAGATAAGCTCTATAACAATAGTACAAAAAGATCACAACATTTTTAAAAGATTTACAGACAATATACAAAAAGTTTGACAGTTGCCAACAATCACAATTTATGAAAAGGGGGATGGAAAACAGAAAACATTACATTTCTTAAGCCATACTACAGGCAGTAATATGAAACTCCTTAGATATATAATTCAAAACCATTGTGGCATTTTCATTTGGTAGAAGTAAGACAAGGCAATAGCAGAATAGAAAACATTTTATCAAAGGCATGAGAAACTAGTCAAGAGTATTACAGGAGCATAGCCATTGTTGAATAAGGTATTTATTTAGGAGTTTTTTGAAGCTATGACTATCTGTGTTTTTTAAGATATTCTGTGGTAATAGGTTCGACTGCTTGGCTACTTTGAAGGAGAAGATAGAGTCACCAAAGTAATTATGGGACTTTGCAACCTTGAGTATAAGTTTATCGGATGATGTAAGAGTCCTGGGGTTGGTATTTAGTTGCACTAGGATGGAGAGTGCAGGACAGTTTTCAGGTTTGTGGATGATGGAGTGGGCAGTGGTGAGCTGATTGAGTAATAACAGATTGGGAAATTCAAAACACAACTGTAACATTTCATAGCTCAAACTCTAGAACACTTTCACAGAACACATAGCTGCTCTTAAAAGACAACTACACCAGACTTCTTGTACACCACGGACATCAAAACAAAGGGGTCCAAATGGACACCTGATAAATCAGCAAGTAAAGGAGAGTAGTATTGCTGGAATTGAATTAATCTTCAAGTCTTGGTGAGTACCTTCACAAGGTGGACCCTGTTTTTCACAAAATCTCACCAAGTCAACACTGATACATATATATTATATTGTATATTATATAGCATACATCATGGATAGAAGTAGGTTAAAAAATAAAAAAAGAGCTGGGTACACAAGCGCTAGGATAAAAAAGTGTCCAATCCTAGTAAGCGCACTGGTGCAAGTACTGGAAAAAATGACAATGCAAAATCCTCTAGACACGGAAACATTCCTACAATGGGGCTAGGCGAGGCCCAGGGGAGGATGGCCCCCTTGTTATAGAAGAAAGTAGCAGTCCACAAAAAAAATCACAAAAACTGATAGGCCAGAAAAGAGCCATATAGATGACAGAGTGGACTATTGAGGATAAGAAAGAAATTATGTATTGTTACTATTATGCAAGAAGCCCAGAATTTTGAGACAGAAGGTATACAAAAAGATTTAGAGAGAAATTAGAGGAAAAAAGAACATTCCATAAGAAAAACTGTCAAAAGCTTCAAATGCAAATTTGTGTTCATTAATACAACAGATCCATGAAAAAAACATTATATAGACCAAGAAACCTTGGACTGTTTGGAAAAGGAAACAACTGAGCAAGTGCAGAAATATAAAGAACAAAATGTAAAGACTTTTGAAAGGTATAAAAAGAAATATGGGTGTGGGAAAGAAAGAGAGATCTAATATGGTTCAATATTTATGCAAAGGAGGAAGCCTAATTAATTAATACAAAAAAGGCAGACCTAAAGATATTCGAAGAGAAATACAGGCAAAGGCGTCCAGATATGGAAAATGTCACACTAAAAAAATAAGATCACTAAGAGGGAATGAAGAACATAAGATTAGTCAAGTAGAAGTTAAAAAAATAGAAGCTGAAGTTATGGAATACTTACAAAGTGAAGGATTTAGTATAGAAATTCTAACACACGTTATATCACAACATTATGGAACAAGAGAGTCCCCAAAGTAAGGAAAAACAGGAGGAGCAGGAGACATCTGAGGAAGAAATATGGACATGGGAAAGAAAAAGATATTTAATATGATACAATATTTATGCAAAGAAGAAAGCAAAACTAATCAATACAAAAAGAGCAGCACCAGAGATATTTGAAGAGAAATGCAGGCAAAGGCATTCAGAGATGGAGAATTATACAATACACAAAATAAGAAAACAAAGAAGAAAAGTAGAAAAGAGGATTAGTAATGGAGACCTTAAAGAAATAGAAACAGAGGTTATGGATTACCCGCAAAGTGAAGGATTTAGTGTAACAACTGACATCCAAAATTAAGGATAAATCAGTGGAGCAGGAAGCATCAGAACACTTACCATATGAAGATACTTTGGAGCCTTCCATAGGAAACCAGCACAAAAGTCCAGTCGTTAGACAGCAAGGGAGGGAACAGGAAACTCTGGCAACTCGGATGAAGTCAGTGTTGTGGAGTGATAGGCCAATGAGTTCCCATATGGATAGTGCAATGGATGACACAGGATGAAACTGAAGAGAACATGGCACAGAAAGATGCTCTGGAACTTTCTATAGAATGCCTACAGGAAATGGAGAACAAAGAATGTACCCTTAGTTTAGAAGAAAATGATCTAAGAGAAGAGTTGTTTGATTTAATAGAGAGGGACAGACATATTAAGATCAACAAAAGAAATAGACTACAGAAGGTCAATAAACCCCACAAAATTAAAAGTTTGATAAAACAAATGAACACAGTAATTAGGACTGTCCATAGAGATTCATGCAGTATAACAGAAGTAAACAGGATATATTACTGTGCAGCTTAATTAATAACTGATAACGTCTTAACCCAAGAACACAGGGCAGTAAGGGAAAGGAAGTGGAGAAACCAAATGCCATCATGGAAGTATCCAGTAGAGAAAACAATAAAATAATTAAGACAAAAAGTGTCATTGTGAGAAGAGTGTGGAAGAAGGAACAGATCAACAAAAATACTCAGAAAGATAGATATAATAAAAGCAACATGCAGTATTATAACACATCAGAATCTATTGTGCACTATCACAAATAATAAACTTAAAATATCAGTACAGGCAGAAAAACTTAGAAGATATGTATATAAATATAAATATAAAAGAAAAATACAGAATAAGCAATTTATTGATGACCCCAAAAAGTTTTATAGAGAATTCAGAAACAAGGCAAAAGGAATTGAAACACCACCAAAAAAGAAGAAATAGATACATTTTGGAGAAATATCTATGAAGATCCTGTGGAACATAACAAAGATATTAAATGGATAGAAGAAGTAAAAGACAGAATAAGAAGTTCAAATGTACAAGATATTAAATGGGATGAAGTAACGGCCAGAGAGATTGAAACAAAGTTAAGAAAAGCTCCTAACAGGAAAAAAATCAGGCCCAGATGCAGTACCTAACTTCTGGCTAAAAGTATTAACATCTTTACATGAAGATTTAGCCATGAGTAAGAACTATTTATTTGCACCCCTGAAGAGACACTAGCTTGGTTAACAACTGGATAAACAATGCTCCTTCTTAAGAGTGAACCTACAAGCCATTCCAAAAGTTATAGACCAATAACTTGCCTTCTGATGATGTATAAACTATACACACTGGAATTGATGCCAACAGAGTTTATAGTCATTTAGAAGAAAACTCAATCGTGGCAATAGAACAAAAGGGTAATAAAAGAAAGTTACATGTAAAAAGGATAATTTTGTTATTAAAGTCATAATGGAAAACTGTAGAAAGGGGCAGAATCTAAGTATGGCATGGATAGACTACAAAAAAGCATTTGACAGTATCCCATATTCATGTATAAAAAGGGCTTAAAAATGTATAAGATACACCCTACACTGATCGACTACATTACAGCAACTATGAAACAGTGGCAAACTTCTTTGCAGTTAAGCCATGATAAAGAACAAATTATTATTCCAGGGATAAAAATTCAAAGGGGATATCAGGGTGATTCTCTGTCACTGCTGCTCTTTTGTTTTACCCTTAACAGATAAGGTCATGGCTACAATTTGGCTCCCAGAAAACAATACAGTATAAAGACATCTCGTCTTCATTTTGTAGATGATTTAAAACTGTATAGCTCATCAGATGATGAACTGAAATGACAACTGCAAGTGGTCAAAACTTTTTCAGATGATATAAGAATGTCATTTGATCTTAATTAATGTGTAAAAGCAACCTTTAAAGCAAGAAAGCTGCATCACCAAGAAAACATAAGTTTGGGATAGGAATGTGATATAAAAGAAGTTAAGCAAGAGTGAGTGTATAAATATTTGGGAACTGATGAAGGATCAACAATAAAACATGAACAAATGTGAATAAAACTTAGTAAGGAACATTTTAGAATTAGTACTGAAAACAGCATTGACATCTAGGAACAAAGTCCAGGCTATAAACCAATTTGCTCTTCCTGTCTTAACTTACAGTTTTGGAGTGATTGACTGGCCCCAAAAGGTGCTGGATAGGTTGGACAGGAAGGCAAGAAAGATGCTTCATGCTCATCAAATGCTTTATAAAAATCTGTGCATACCAAGATTACATAGTCCCCATTTTGAAGGAAGTGTAGGCCTCCTCAAAATTGATCACTTGTATAGATCTTCAGTCATGGGACTGCATACATATCTGCTGACCTCACAAGACCCAAGTTTTGAAACATGAGGTGAATAAGTCTAAGATGACTTCCCTGCCTAGTTTAGCAGAAGCATATCAGTGACAAGCAAGAATGGAAATCAAACCATAAGTAGATAAAAATCAGGCAGTAACGGAATGTGCCAAAAACAAAAGAAAGAATATAAGGTGAAGGATCAGATGAGAAGGCAAGAAATGTGGAAAATGCATAAATATAGTTGCAAGTGTAGAAACTCTTGGAACAACCTCATGTTGATCAGGATCAAACACAGGAATGGTTAAGGAGAGGTGAATTTAAACCAAAAGGCGAAAGGTTAATATTGGTGGCCCAAAATAGTGGACTACATACACATTGGTTTACAAAGTCCATTGAACATGTGGGAGAAACAGACAAATGTAGGTTTTGCAAAACAGAATTGGAAACAAACATACTCCTTGTTGCTGGTTGTGATATAGTAATGGCATAAGGACTGTATACTGAAAGGCACAATAATGTGGCAAGAGTGTTACACTGGGGATTGTGAAAACATTATGGTACTGAAGTGGCTGAAAAACACTGGAGACATGAACCACAAAGCATTATAGAAAATGATGAATTTTCTGTCACATGGGATCACCCTTTACTAACAGTTCAAAAAACAGAAGCGAGAAAAACAGATACAGTAGTCCATGAAAAGAAGACAAAAGTAGCATTGATCATTGAAACTGCTACACCCAGTGACTACAGTGTCTTATGTACAGAGAGACATAAAGTCATAAAATATCAGGATTTGCAGCTAGAAATGAGGGCAATGTTCCAGTATTAGTAGGAGCAACAGGTCTTATAAAAAATAATTTACAATCATACTTAGATATGTTACCTATACACATGACTCCATACAAATCACAGAAGGAGTCATTACTGGGCACACTGCGGGTACTGCGAAGAGCACTTCTGGCTAACATCAAGACTGAAACCATACTAATTTCATGAACTTTAATCATACCTTGACTTAGGAATGGGGTCCATTCCTGTCATGGTATTAGAAACCTAAAAGACTTGGAAAAATTAAAAAAATAGGATGGCCTCCCTGTTGTAGACGGAAGTAGCAGTCCACAAAAAACACAGAAACTGACAGACCAAAAAAAGATCCATAAAGATGATAGAGTGGACTTATTGAGGATAAGGAAGAAATTAAGTATTGTTACTATTATGCAAGAAGCCCAGAATTTCCAGATAGAAGATATTCAAAAAGATTGAAAGAGAAATTAGAGGAAAGAAAAATACTTGCACAAGAAGAACTGTCAAAAGCTTCAAATGCAAATTTGTGTTACTTAATGCGAGAGATCCATGAAAAAAAAAAACATTACACAGACAAAGGAACTTTGGGCTGCTACGAAAAAGAAGTGACAGAGGAAGTGCAAAAATATAAAGAACAAAACCTAGAGATTTTTGAAAGTTATAAAAAAGAAACATGGATATAGGAAAGAAAAAGAGACCTAATGTGGTACAATATTTATGCAAAGAAGAAAGACAAACTAATCAATACAAAAAAAGCAGCTCCAAAGAAAGAGAAATACAGACAAAGACACCCAGACAGGGAAAATTTCACAATACAAAAAGTAAGATCACATAGAGGGAAGTAGAACAGAAGATTAGTAAAGCTGGAGTTAAACAAATTGAAGCTGAAGTTATGGAATACCTGTGAAGTGAAGGATTTAGTGTAGAAAGTCTAACACAGGTTATATCAGAGTATGGTGGAACAATGAGTCCCCAAATTAAGGAGAAATAGTTGGAACAGGAAACATCTAAAGAAGAAACATGGGAAAGAAAAACACATTTAATCAATTTATGCAAAGGAGAAAGCAAAACTAATCAATTTAAAAAAAAAGGCAGCACAAAAGATATTTGATGAGAAATACAGGCAAAGGCATCTGGAGAAAATTTCATAATACAAAAAATAAGAAAAGAAAGGGTAAAAGTAAAAAAAGAGGATTAGTAATGGAGAAGTTAAAGAGATAGAAACTGAAGTTATGGATTACCTGCAAAGTGGAGGATTTAGTGTAGAAAATCCACCTCAGGTAACATCACAGCATGATGGAAAAATAAGTCCACAAATTAATGAGAAACAAGTAAACAGGAAGCATGTGATCACTTGTCTCATGAAGATGCTCTAGAACCTTCAGTGGGAAATCAGTATAAAAGTTCAGGTGGAGTTGCATAACAAGGGATGGTGCAGGAAACAGTGGCAACTTTCACAGTCATTGTTATGGAGTGATAGGCCAATGAGTTCCCATGTGAAAGAGTAACAGATGATGCAGGATGCAGCTGAAGTGAATATGTCACAGGAAGATGATCTGGAACTTTCTATTGAATGACTGCAGGAAATAGAAAGCAAAGAATGTGCCCTCAGTTTAGATCTAAGGGAAGAGTTTCTTGATTTAATTGAGATGGATAGACATGTTAAGATCGATGAAAGAAATAGATTACAGAAAATAAATAAGCGCCAAAATGTTAAAAGTCTGATAAAACAGATTAACATCGTAATTAAGACTATTAACAGAAATTCATACGATATAACAGAAGTAAATAGAATATATTACTGTGCAGACAGACTAATAATAGATAAAATCTTACCACAAAAATGCAGTAAGTTAAAGTAAGGGATGAAATAAAAGGGTCTATATTAGCTAGTCGAAGTGTCAAAAGAGCGAACGTTCTTTCATCGACTGCTAATATGCAAAAACACACAATGTTGACCAGCCAGAACAGCAATTTTTTTCCCAAAATATTGTTTGTTAGTACCAACAAACACCCTCGAGATGTGGAAAATATATGTACTCTCCTTCACTTAGTACTAACAAACAATATTTTTATTTTTGATGGCACACCATATAAACAGCTAACAGGAGTTGCCATGGGTACATCTGTTGCAAATACTTTTGCGAATTTAGTATTGTTTCAATGGGAGAAGGAATATATTTTGAGTAATAAACATGCACTGAATATACATGTGAAAAGCTATGTTAGATTTGTAGACGATTGTTTTTTCGTATGGGATGGTGCTGAGGAAGATCTCCTTTTGTTTGTCACATATATCAATAATTATTTTCAAATATATCAATAATACTACAAAATTTTTTAACTTTAAAATGTGTTCATCATCAAATGAGATTGTATTTTTAGATGTGAAAGTGTATAAAAAGGATTAACTAATACACACTATGGTACATAAAAAAGATGTGCATACAATAAGATATCTAGATAGTAATAGTATGCACCCCCCACATGTCTTTAAAAGCATAATTAAGTCACAACTAATCAGAATAAGTAGATTAACAACAGAAGAGCAGGTATATTTGAATGAGACATCTATAATGAAAGCTGAATTTTTAAGAAGTGGATATTCCGAAATTATTATACAAAAAAATATTGATATGATAGCTGAGGGTAGGAAAACAAGCTACAAACCAATATTTTTAGAGGAGAATATAGATGCAAATCTTGGTAATTTAATGCCTATTAAAAAGAAGGAAACAATATTAAGATATACAACAACCTTCTCAGGTTATTCTAATCAAATTAGTAACATAATACACAAAAATTGGCCTATACTTATGGCTATGCCAGAGTTAAGTGTTATAGTAGGATCCAAACCTAGTTTTGCTTACAGAAATTACCAATCTATGAAAAACATGTGTTATAAGGATTTTGACATAAGGCACAATGTTGGCTTCAGTAATAAAGGGACCTATAAATGTTATAACTGCACCTGCTGTGCTGACATTTTTGAAGGGGACAATCATTTTATACACCCCACAACACATAAGAAATTTTATTTTCATGTCAATGCAAATTGTAACACCAAAAAAATTATCTACCTTGCCACTTGTGAATTGTCAAGCATTTTATGTAGGAAAGACAATACGGAGGTTGAAAGACCGTATAATTGAACATATAGGTCTGAAATAAATAGGCAAATACAGACCAATGCCCTATATAAGCATATATATGAGTTTAATACACATACTTTTAGATTCAGATGTATAGATGTAATACAAGTGGGTATAAGGGGGGGTGATATAAATAACCATGTAGAAACAAGAGAACTAGAGTGGATAATAAGACTACAGGCTGAAACTCCACCAGGATTAAATAACACTACTAGTATAAAACCAATACTAGTTAAACGCCAATTAAATAACTTATAAAATATTATTTAAGTAATATATTATGTACATCACGCTATTTGCATATATTCCCATGTTTTAAACATTTCCCTTTTAAAAAACCTTTTAAAATTCATTGGCTGGTTGATCATGTGATTTTAACTGTTCCTCTATTTAAATGATGTAAATTGTAACATTGTGTAATGCTGATGAAGGGTTGAGAGCCCGAAAGCTTCATTAAAGTTCTGTGTTTCTGTGACAACTGTTGTTCTTACAGTATCAGAACAGACCAGGATCTATGACAAACTACTGCAAATAATGAATTAAAGATATCAGCACAGGCAAAGAAACTTAGAAGATATGCAGATACATATAAAGGAAAAGTATAAAATAAACAATTAATTGATAACCCAATAAAGTTTTATACAGAATTGGGAAACAAAGCAAAAAGAATAGAAACATCACCAAAAAAGACAAAATAGACATATTTTGGAGAAATGTTTACAAAGACCCAGTAGAACAAAACAAAGATGCTGAATTGATAGAAGTAGTAAAAGAAACAGGATATGAAACTGGATGGAGAAATGGCCAGAGAAATTTAAACAAAAGTAAGAAAAGCTCCTAAATAGAAACCCCAGGCCCAGATGCAGTACTTAACTTCTAGCTAAAAGTATTAACATATTTAAATGAAGATTTAGCCTATAGTATGATCTATTTATATCTGCATCCTTAACAGACACCAACCTGGTTAACAACAAGAACATGATACTCTTAAAGAGTGAACCTGTAAGACACCCTAAAAACTATAGACCAGTGATCTGTCTTCCAATGATGTATAAATTATATACCAGAATTGATGTTGACAGAGTTTATAATCATTTAGAAGAAAACTCAATCATGGCAATAGAACAAAAGGATAACAAAAGAAAGTCATATGGAACAAAGGATCATTTGTTACTAAATAAAGTCATAATGTAGAACTGTGAAAAGGGGAAGAATCTAAGTATTTCCTGGATATATTGCGAAAAAGCATTTGAAAGCATCTCAGATTCATGGATAAAGGAGTGCTTACAGATGTGTAACAGACATCCTACATTGGTCAGTTACATTACTGTGATTATGAGATAGTGGCAAACCACTTTGCAATTAAGTCATGACAAAGGGCAAATTATTATCCCAGGGATACAAATTCAAATGGGGAGATTTCAGGGTGTCACCACTGTTGTTTGTCTTACCCTTAACCCATTAAGCATTTTACTTAACAAATTAGGTCTTAGTTATAATTTGACTCCTAGAAAAAAAACTTGTTTAAAGATTTCTCATCTGCTTTTGGTGGATGACTTAAACCTGCATAGTTCATCAGATGAGGAGTTGAAAGCACAACTGCTAGTGGTTAAAACTTTCTCAGATTATTTAAGAATGACATTTGGTCTGGTTAAATGTGTGAAAGCAATATTTAAAGCAGGAAAGTTGCAGTAACAAGAACATATCAATCTACAACAGGAATGTGATATAAAGGAACTTGAGTAGAGGGAAGTGTATAAATATTTGGGAATGGATGAAGGATCAGTAATAAAACATGAGCAAATGGAATTAAAATGAGGTAAATAATACTTTAGAAGACTAAAACTAATATTAAAAACAGCTCTGACATCTAAGAATTCAAGCCCAAGTTATAAACCAGTTTGATCTTCCTGTTTTAACTTACAATTGTTGTGTGATTATGTGGCCCCAAAATCTATTGTATCAGTTATACAGAAAAACAAGAAAAATCCTTCATACTTATCAAATGATATATAAAAATCAGTGTATAGCAATATTATATAGCCCTCACTCTGAAGTAGGTATGGGCCTTCTTGAAATTAATTATATGTATAGATCTGCGATCTTGGAACTGCATACATATCTGGTGATCTCATCTGATCCAAACATAGTGACTGTTTTAAAACATGAGAAGAAGAAGTCTAAGATGACCTCTCTGCTTAGTTTAGCAGAAGCATTCAGGTGTTAAGTGGGAATGGAAATCAAACTAGAAGTAGACAAAAATCAGGCAGTAACTGAATGTGCAAAAAAAATAAAAAAATTATACAAGGAGAATGATCAGATGAGAAGGCAAGAAATGTGGAAAAGGCACAAATATAGTTGCAAGTAGAGAAAATTCCTGGAACAACCTCATGTCAATCAAGATCTGATGCAGAAATGCTTAAGAAGAGGTGAATTTAACCCAAAAGATGAAAGGTTAATACTGGTAGCCCAGGATTGGTCTATATTACCTTATCGAATGATGAAAAGAGCGAATGCTCTTTCCTCGATCTGAAAAGGTTGAAACCCCTAAAGAGCAAAGACACAGAACAGCGTTTTTTTTTTCCCCAGGGAAAAAAATTGCTGCTCCGCAAAAAAAAAAAAAAAAACACCACACACACCCATACACCACCCTACTTAAATATACCAACTCCAAGATCGCACCATAGTGGAGGAAATGTCAGTCCCGAAGATGGCCCACCGATTTTTTTTCCTGGGAAAAAATCGATGGTCTGTGTCTTCGCTGTTTAGGGGTTTCGACCTTTTTGGATCGATGAAAGAGCATTCGCTCTTTTCATCATTCGATAAGGTAATATAGACCCACCCAGGATAGTGAACTACATACATGTTGGTTTACATAGTCCATTGAATGTGTGGGAGGAACAGACAAATGCAGGTTCTGTAAAGAAGAACAAGAAACAGTTGTGCATCTTATCTCATCAACAGACCCCAAAACGTATGTGTGGGAAATAACAGTTTAATCAGTATTACATTGAGCACCGGTGTCCCTCAGGGCTGCATCCTGAGTCTTCAGCTGTTCACCTTGTAGATGCATGACTGCATAGCCAAGCATGAATCCAACAAAATCATCAAGTTTGCTGATGATACCACTGTTGTAGGTCTTGTCAGAAATGGTGAAGAAACAGCCTACAGGGATGAAGTGGAGCATCTGATAAGTTGGTGTGACTGCAACAATCTGGCCTTAAATGTAAGCAAGACCAAAGAATTAATAGCGGACTTCAGGAGGACTCAAGAGATATATCAACCTCCAGAAATTAAGGGGGTGGCAGTGGAATGAGTCAAAAACACCAAATTCCTGAGGGTACACATCTCAGATGACCTATCCTGGTCTACTCATATTAGCCACACAGTGAAGAAGGCACATCTGCACTTCCTATGGAAACTGGGGAAGGCAAACCTGTCTCAGTCCATCCTCAAAGCATTCTACAGGGGGACTATTGAGAGAGCATCCTCTCAAATAACATCATATTTTGGCATGGTTACTGAAAAGCATCTGACCTCAAGGCTCTCATGAGGGTAGTGGGACAGTAGAAAAAGTCATTGGTTCCTCGCTCCCATCCATAAATGTTCTGCATGAGACTTGGTGTGTGGGAAGGGCTAGGAAGATAATCAACGATCCCACTCACCCTGTCCATGGCATGTACCTCTGCCTTTCATCGAGCAGGTGGTATTGCAGCTGACTCTGCAAAACATCTAGACTGAAAAGAAGCTTCTTCCTTCTATCCATAAGACTGTTGAACTTGAATGCCAGGCATGACAGTGAATGATTACATCAATATTCCACTTGCTATGAAGTATCAGCTACAGTAATCACTCTGGCAAATTGCTTCAATAACTGGCACAGTTAACCTGATCTTGTATACTATTACTTCCTGAATGTGCAATAGTCAGGAGTGAGTCACCACTCCATACATGTGCAGTATGAACATCAGAATATACCATACTACAACTGATGAAGTGCAATATTCTAAGCAATCGGAATGTGAAGTCATAGTCTTGCAATACCTACTATTATAATACGGTCTAATGTCTTCCTGTCCAATTGTGGTAATTTATTTGTGTTGTTAATCTTTTTATTACTGTATGTGCATTAGTCTTACTGTCATTCAAACTATGTGTTCAATGTTATATCTTGCATGGGGACCAAAGCAACATAATTTCATTCAGCTTGCACTGCTGTGTCTATCTGATTGACAATAAAGTTTACTTTGACTTTGATCTTGTTGCTGGGTGTGATATTCTAATGGCAGAGGGCCTGTATACTGAAAGGCATAATAATATGGCAAGTTTCATTGGGGATTGTGCAAACATTACAGTACTGAAGCAGCTGAGAAGCACTGGCAAGATGAGCCACAAAGTATTATAGAGAATGATGACGTTTATATCATATGGGATCACCTATTATCAACAATTCAAAAATAGATGTGAGAAAGCCAATATAGTGTCCATGAAAAAACAAAAGCAACATTGATCACTGAAATTGCTACACTCAATGATTACAGTGTCTTGTGTACAGAGAGACATAAAGTCATAAAATACCAGAATTTCTAGGTGGAAATGAAAGCAATGTAGAAAAAAAATATCTAGACAGTTTCAACAATTGTAGGAGCAATGGGTCTCATTAATAAAAAGAATTTACTGTCATATTTAGATGTGCTACTGATACTTGTAACTTTACACAAATTGCATAAGGAATTAATTGTGGGCACATTATGGGTGCTACAATATTACTTTTGGCTGACATCAAAGATCAAAACAATACTAATTTCATGAACTTTAATTATATTTTGACTTAGGAATGGGATCCATTCCCATCATGGTATTAGAAACCCAAAAGACTTGAAAAAATTAAACCTAGATTAGGTAGGACGACAGGAAAAATCTACATATATGTTATTATTACATGATGAATTATACATCACAAATATCCATGATATTCAGGGATGTCCCTGATTTAGAGTCAAAGTGCATATCTGTCCTTCTCACTCTCTCCAAATAACAGTGGGAGAAGGTGGTGGATTGTATTTAATTAGTAATGGCAGAGGTATACAGTACATTAACTTTGACAATGTTATAATATTCCATATTCCATTACACTGTTACTGTCACAGTAATAGTAGTAACATAGAAAATGTGTCTGTGATTGTCACCGGTTATTTCTGAATTATTCCCTGTTTAGGTTGAGATATATCCCTTATTGGTTGAGAGCTCCAAGTGTACAGAAGCATCTCTCTGTGGTCAAAGGCTTACACATAAGGCTATACTAACACAGCTGCTATTGACAGAAAAATTGTGGATAACAGAGATATTTGTAGTAATCCAAAAAATAAATAGTACAGCTTCAAGCATGTACTAAACAACTGTAAACATGATAAGGCAGGTATCTGTACAAGCATTTTCAAAATGTTTACAGAGACAGACAGACATAAAAATTTAATGAAAGCTATCTCCTACATGGATTTGAACCCACATTTAATCATATATGTGTACACAGGCCTCTTGCTTAACAGGCTGAGCTTATACACAGCACAATAACTTTCCTTAAAACACACCACTGTTGGATGCGTGTTCTTAATCCCTGTGGATAGAGGAATATGCATACATCCAACACACACTTGAAATGTGTATTTGCCAGATAGCATTAAGTTTTGCAACATATAACATCTGCTAGACACGCTGACCTACAGGTGTTTTACACTAATGTGTTCAACAAACAGATACTTAACAGTAATGTTCATTTTCTAAATCAGAGTTGTCTAATAGAGGTCTGTATAACTCAGTATTCACACATACAAAAGTATACTATGTGATGATCTTGGAGTGTTATGGATAAGAGAAAAAAGCATAGTCATCCATAGCCTAGGTGCTATAGGTGAAACATGGTCATACTGGAGTGTAAAATGATGTACTGTATAAGTTGGAAAACAAACAGGTGTCATGTTCAATAGTATGTACATCAAAAACAACATGATAGAAATAACCACCATGGGAATCAAACTGATATTTAGGGGAGAACAGTCACCTTGCCTTCTTGATTACCCAGATGAGCTTATTGTTAGAACAGCTAAGTAATGTATTTAAAAGGAATATGTCTGACATATGGATCACAGCTATATCTGTGATTTCCATAGGAATGTACAGATCCATTGTGGATTATGACACTTAATGTAGATACCTTCCAGCTGTTTCCACATGTTGGGACCCTCCAGTGAAGATCATCAGTGTCTCTCTGATGCAGTTCATCTTGATGATGGTGAACCTGCACTTCAGTCTGGTATATTCCAGTGCAGCGTTGGCGCTTCCTCACAAGCTGGTTCCAGATAACGATCATAGCAATGTTCTGTGGTCTGCTTTCATGCACTGCTCCACTAAAGTGCAGATGGTCAGCATCTGTGGGGTCTCTTCTTTGGTCTACTTGGGCACCTGGATATGTCATAACCTCCACACAGTAGCCATGTTGATGATAATGTTAAGACAGCAAACCTCTAAAAATTACTCACTGAGGTCCAAATCATTTCACAGGTTTGATCTGTAAATATTTCAAAATCACATTTTAAAAGTGGAGATTATAGGAGGGTATCAGATGATTGGAGGATAATGGGCACATGCTACACATGGCCCTGTTTGATGGTACCTATTGAGTACCTGCATGGAGCACCTTCTTGTTACATAGAGCTACTGGTTAATTCACCAAATTTTGAAAACTTACGTTGATGTACACAAATGGGAGTCCTAAACCTTGAACGTTAATGAACCTCATTAACTATGTATGGTTCAAATGGGATTTAAAAGATGTGTGGACATAGCTGGTCTTACTTTTAGGTATACCTGACTTGCAGGTAGCTTCAAAGGTAACGTGGTACCTGCTGGCATTGCTGTGGTGGGATATATTTCTGTCCTTATAGATTTATGGTATTATTACACATTAGAAATATATTTGTACATACTTAAATGGATTTTTTAGGGAAATTTGTCTGCAATACAAAATGTATGTGACTAACTGCAGGGATTGATCTGTATGCATACAGGTGGATACATCTGCATCTCTAACAAGCAGGGATTCCAGAAATGCACTTGTACAGATAAATGTAAAGTGAGCAGCACATATGGACGCAGTAACAAAACTTCCATATGAATTGCTGGTGACTCTACATTCTGTGGTATACATATGGAAACTGGCATATTCCAGCAGTATCCATACATTGCTATAGAATATGTAGTTGCAGATATGGTAGGGCTATTCATTGATGCTTAGTAATACATGTAATATAAATAGTGCCTCGATAAAATATATCCATGTATATGGCTGGTTACCTTGGGGTCTATATTACGTTATCAGAAAACCTAGTCAGCGAACGCCTGTTTTCCGACCAATAAACAGCAAACTCTCACTACTTCAAACTGCCATGTCAGCAAATTTTTTCCTGGGGGAAAAATCTCTTGGGCAACCAAAAATGGGACACTATTTCAAACCCTTCAAAGTGGGGTGCTTTGCCCCCCCAACTAAATATATCAACTCCAAGATCACACTACAGTGGGGAAAAGGGCAAATACCCGACAATGGCCAAGCATTTTTTTCCCCTAAGAAAAAATTTGCAGACATGGCCATTCGGAGAAGTGAGTTTTGCTGTTTATTGGTTGGCGGATAAGTGATCGCTGACTATGTTTTTCGATAACATAATATAGACCCATTACCTTGTACTGTCTGTGGTATGCTTACAGATAAGAAGGCTTTCCAACATTTTCTGTAATATGTACATTCAGGACTGCACAGATACTTTCTGATGAGTATTATAGTAATAGTTGTTACTGAATTTCATCTCATACAGATGAAATAAGGATAACATTAACTGCTCACTATTGGTTGTATTAATGTGTAGCTACTGTATTTGTGCAAAACAGTTCATGTTACTGTGACTGCTTGTTTTCCACAGGTTGTCTGTACACACAGACATGTGTGGGATGCACAAGTTGTACATAGCCAGCACCACTTGTTTAAGTGGTACTTGTCAATTTCTTGATCTGATAGTTGGCTTAGTTGTAGCCTAGCTCTCTGTCTAGCTGGCTGCCTTCTAGGATGTACTGCCAGATCCTCCTCTATGTCTTGCAGTATCACAGCCTGTTGCAGTTCATTCACTGCAGGTTGCAGTTTTTGTTTCTGTATTGATACAGATTCTATAGGATTCTATGGGTGATAGCTTCCTTTCCTTATCTTGCAGTATGACATTCACCAAGAATTTTGTTAACAAAGTTGGTGCTGCACTTTGTCACATTTAAGTTGTGTTGGGCATGCATTTTGTGTTCTGTAATCCAATGATCACGTGTGAAGCTTGTAATTATCCTATGCTAAATAAGTAAGTGCTCAGACGGATTCCAGCGTGTCTTCTGAAATCACATCTGCAGCTGCTGCATGGAAGTCTTCCTTCAGCATGCTGCACTATCAACAGCTAGCTTTTGAAATCCAGCCACATGTGTTTACTTGCGTGGCTTTTATGAACGAAAGTATAACTAATATCAGATTATTTTTTATTAATTAAATAATCATGTTCATAGGAAGATGTTTAAACATAAGTTTGCAACTTGTTCTTACCTAAAATATTTTGATTTTAACTATTTATAATATTTATAAATATTTAATTCAAAATAAATATCATATATATATATATATATATATATATATATATATATATATATATATATACATACACATGTATATATAAAATCAAATTTTAGTTTAAGGTAAATGTTAAAATATGAATCCACAGATAAACACAGTAGGGCTTTTGAAAGCAGATAAATATGCTAGACATTCTGTTAAAGGTATAAAAGCCACGTAGAAAAAAAAACAGAACTACACAAATTCTATTTGAAATTTTAACAACAAAAAAGGAATTACATGTGGAAAAGAAAGAAAGTTGAATTTAGACTAATGGCATACCAACTGTTTAAGGCATACAGATGGTGATGACATCACGTAAAGTTTGATCTCTGTGTGAGTGCCACATATGCAACGGTTCTATATAGGAAGGGCAATACAGATTAATGTAGGCTTGCTGATCACTCACACCAACTTTTGTGCTTCTGGCATTGTTACAGCCCTATTGAAAATTATTTGCTTTAAATGGTTACTGTTTATTAGCAAATATGATTTTATTTGTTTAGTGCTGATCCAAGATAACTTTTAAACTGGATTTTCAGCAAAGAAAAATATTCTAAAAGACATTCAACTGACTATAATAAACCTTAATTACTTCCTCCTGTTAATTTAGCAGACTGGACTGCAAAATGTATGATGTAATCAGTAATATTGTAACAGCTGCATCCCAAGAGATCTAGTAAATGATATTTTGCTAATATAGCTAGGAAATTCATTTTCAGTAATGGATGTAAGTCCATTCTATGTAAACACATAAAAGCAGATTTGGCAAGGAGATTAAATATATTTCAACAAAAAACAAAATTCATTGTAACCCATGTGCCAGAAAAGCAAAAAAAATCATTCTGAGACATGCATCATTTGACCTAAGTAGAATACATATGTAGCTAACTAAAAGCAGGGGTATAAAAGCAGCCGGACAAAGAATCTCGTGTGATCATGTGCATATATCTTTTTTATCCAAATTAGAAGTAATCCATAAGTTTTACAACAAAATTTGTAAGATGGTTTAGATAAACAACTCCCAAACAACAATAGGGAATTGTCGAAACTTGCCCATCACAAAAGGCAAAATAACAAAACAGATTAAAGGCCTTATACTGTGACTGCATAGTGTACTATATATATATATATATATATATATATATATATATATATATATATATGTGTGTGTGTATATATATATATATATATATATATATATATATATATATATATATATAAAGAAATATAAACAAGTTAAAGCAATCATGTAAAATACAACAACAACAAAAAGATTAAGTTGCTGTTATACATTCTGAATGTCTCAAAAAGGTAAGAGCTGATAGGGATTTCAATTAATCTCTAATTCTATAACTTTACATGACTGTTTTGTTGTGTTTAACCGTTATGCTTAATTGCAAAGATAAAATAAACAGTATGTTAAGTAAAGTGGAACACTTCTAAAGTTACCAAGCAAAGTGGATTTTTCAAAGATGACTTAAGCCATATTCTAGGAACCATTAAAAACACCAAGATGGTAAAGCAGAAAGCACCTGGGGTGTTTGGGGCAGTCAGATCTTTTATTTATGAAGTGGCAAAGTCATGTAGGGATAAGAAAATCAGTATCAGGATCTTACGCAGGTTACAGAACTGCATTGGCAGACAGTATGTTCTCTTAATCATATGAGTAATGTATTGGTAATGATGCGTACCCGTAAGTAACCATGATGCAACATGCTGCTCTTAGTATCAGGAAGTACATGGTAAAAGACACTGCAACTATCAAGGCAAGAAGAGACCAAGACATTGATAATAACTGAAAGATCCTTAGGAGGTATCAGGGGCTTAATTCTGCTGAAAGTTTTTCAGAGGATTGCAAGATAACTTACAGAGGTGGTCCTTAAGTGTAAGCCAGCCATGTAGGATTATACTAACCTTTCACGCCCTTAAAACAAACTTCCATTTACTGCCATCACAGCTAATATAGTGCCAATGACAAAGCACCAGAATCTTACAAATGGCATGAATTACCAAAGCTTTCAGTACTGGAGGTATTGAGTTTCAACTAGTGATAAGATAGCCAGTGATGTGCAGACTCCAGTCATTGTCAAGGAATATATGTTCAACATATGTTCCTGAGACGAGAACATGTACAGTAAAATGCCATCAATATAACAATAATATCTTAAGCCTTTTCCTTCTAACAAGCCCTCAAATGAGTAGCACAAACAACATAAACAGTGAAGGGTGTCAAATTAAGCCAGAGGCATTCTACACCCAGAGGGCATGGGGGATGGGTGTTAAATCCCAAAAGTGACAAATGGATATGCCCAGACAGGAGACAAGCTAGTCCAGGAAAACACAGAGCAGTCCACAATAAGCATGAAGATGTTTTGATATGAAGATATGGGTCATTGTGTCAAGCACTTTAGAGAGATTGAGTAGAACCAGAACTGGAAAAAAAGCCCACTAATGACTAGCCAAAAAAAAAAAAAAATATTATTTACTTTCCTAATGAGGGCAGCTTCAGTACAATGGTGAATCCATGATTTTACAAGCTATTAGATGTGATTCAACCCGAACATAAACCATTGTCTCAATAATTCTGAGTATGAAAGTCAAGTTAGAGGCAGGAGAATTTATTAAGAGAATATAAGCCCAGAAATTGTTTTTTGAGGGTAGTCCTATCAAAGACCTTCTTTAAGAGGGAGATGAAAAAGCCTGGAACTTGAACTTCAAGTCTGATCGACTGGACCCAGAATTCCTGTTCAGTGAATAACTAATCTTAAAAGAAGTGTGTCCAGTCCATATGCTGTAAAGTGCAAATCTGAAATCATGGGCATAAACTCATCACAATGTTGAGCTCAAAACACCCTCCAAGAACTAGCCTCAGTCTCAGTTAAGACACTGGTCATGCAAGTGCAAGAAAGAAGATCTGATCTAATTAATGCAATGTGCCAGTGGTGGACAGAACAGCCAGCTCACAGTGCTGTGATAGGAAAGCTCTGTGAGTGATGAAGCAGGCTGGGCTGTGCATTCTACCCACTATCCAAAAAAAGTATGGATAGTCAGTTTGTCACTGCCAAAATCTGCATGACAAAAAGCTGCATTCTTATTATATAACATGTTTTGGACTGTTATACATTTCAAGTCTGTTACTCAGCAAATCAACATGTCTCTACCAGCATTCCAACTTTCATCCCTCCCACTTTAAGAAATGGAGTTTAAAGTCAAGCCATGACTAATGCTTACTCAGAAGAATGAAATATACACAAAACTGAGTACGCAAGTGTACACTAGAAGACAATTATGTGTGGTAGTCAGAGGCTAACTCTTCTGGAGTACCTACGTTGTTCTCCAAAAGTAATGGATGGGCTATTTAAGAAAATACACTAGATGAAACATTATACTATGGTACTTCATCAGCTTATGATCAAGTGATTAGTATAAGAGAACACCACAGCAAAGTGGACATGGAAATGGTTGACAAAGAGACTGGTTCCATCACCAAGGTAGAGCTCATTACATCCAGATGGACTATGAAGTAATGTATATAGCCGAACTGGTGGGTTGCAGAGGCAATCACTTGAACAAACTTGAGTCCTTCACATATGGGACTGAATCTGGCTACTCTGTGCAAATATTCTCAGCTGTAGTTCTTAATATAACATTTCATGACATTTTTGAGATGCATCAAAGGAGTAAAATTAATCTATAAAATAATGAGTGGGAGCATAGTAAACATTATAATGAAGCCTTAAGCAAGAAAAAAATTAAACTAACTCAGAAATGTAAAACTAGGCTGTAGTAAAATAACATTTTCTAGTAATGGGTGAAATAAGATCGTTGTGAACTGTCCCTTTAGAAAACAATTAAAAGAAGGTCCAAATAAATGTAAACTAGACAGTCATGCACACAGTAATGAAACTACTTGAACTAACTTCATAAAAACAAATATGACATTTTCAGAAAATGCAGGTATAACTGAAACATGCTGAGACTATGAACAAGCCAGGGTTTAAAAATGGTGACCTGATTTTAAAATGAGTTTTCAACAAGTAAAGAAATATACTTTCAAGAGGTAACTGAAAGAAAAAGATGACAATACACTGCATTCAGATAATCAGACATTAAACCAAAGTCCCATCTACTTAATTTGGTGGTAACGCAGGTGGATGTAAAAGCATCCACAGCACTTTTTAAAAAGAATAATGCTTCTTTATTGAAATACATAAAATCATGTAGCTTACAAAAATATTATTCATTAATTAAATCAACCAAATATATCAAAAAATTATTAAAATGCTTATACAGTAACATACATTTTCAGCGTCTTTGTCCTTCCCATCCTTTTTTTCCACAACCAAAATGTATTTTTTAAATAATTTCTCTTTTCATTCCTTTTCTTATTAAACAATGCTTGACTTTCTAAATATCTCAAATTGAAGAACAAAAATATTAAATCTAACTTATTTTGTCATTTTTAGTACACCCTTGGTAATACTTATACAAAATCTTAATAATTTAAATTTCTACCATAGCTTCTATCAATTTTAATTTCTGTAATTTCTCCCACAGCTTAACTTTAGGACAGGCCATAAATCCATACTCAGTTGTTTCCTTCGTCTGACATTTTACAATGGATATAAAAAGTGTACACACCCCTGTTAAAATGCCAGTTTTTTGTGATATAAAAATGAGACCACAATAAATCATTTCAAAACTTTTCCTACCTTTAATGTGACTTATAACCTGTACAATTAGGGGAGAAATATAAAAAAATATGCTGGTTGCATAAGTGTACACACCCTTGAACTAATACTTTGTTAAAACACCTTTTAATTTAATTACAACATTCAGTCTTCATGGGCACACATCTGCCTTCAATTAAAGAGACTCTGATTAACCCCAAATAAAGTTCAGCTGTCCTAGCAGGATTTTCCTGACATTTACTCAGTTGCCTGCTACAGCAAAAGCAATGGTTCGCGGAGAGCTTACAAAGCATCAAAGGGATCTCATTGTTGAAAGGTATCAGTCAGGAGAAGGGTACAAAAAATATTCCACAGCATTGGATATACCATGGAACACAATGAAGACAGTTATCAAAACGTGGAGAAAATATGGGACAACAGTGATGTTGCAAAGAACTGGACGTCCCTCAAAAAATCGATGAAAAGACAAGACAAAAAGTGGTCAGGGAGGCTGCCAAGAGACCTACAGCAACACTGAAGGAGCTGCAGGAATTTCTAGCAAGTAATGGTTGTGTACTACATGTGACAACAATCTCCCATATTCTCCATATGTCTGGGCTATGGGGTATGGTTGCAGGACGGAAGCTTTTTCTTACACAGAAAAACACCCAGGCCCAGCTAAAATTTGCAAAACAATACATTAAGTCTCCCAAAAGCATGTGGAAAAATGTGTTATGGTCTGATGAAACCAAGGCTGAACTTTTTAGCCACAATTCCAAAAGGTATGTTTGGCGCAAAAACAACACTTCGCATTAGCAAAAGAACACCATCCCCATGGTGAAGCATGGTGGTGACAGTATCATGCTTTGGGGTTGCTTTTCTTCAGTTGGAACTGGGACTTTAGTTAAGGTGGAGGGAATTATGAACAGTTCCAAATACCAATCATTTTTGGCCCAAAGCCTTTAGGCATCTGCTAGAAAGCTGAAGATGAAGAGGAATTTCACCGCTCAACATGACAATGACCCCACGCATACATCCAAATCAACAAATGAATGGCTTCACCAGAAGAAAATTAAAGTTTTAGAATGGCCCAGTCAGAGCCCAGACCTAAATCCAATAAAAAATCTGTGGGGTGACCTAAAGAGGGCTGTGCACAAGGGATGACCCTGCAATTTGACATATTTGGAGCAGTTTTGCAAGGAAGAGTGGGCAAATATTGTCAAGTCAAGATGTACCATGCTGATAGACTCCAACCCAAGAAGACTGAATGTTGTAATTAAATCAAAAGGTGCTTCAACAAAGTATTAGTTTAAGGGTGTGCACAATTATGCAACCCAATCAGCATATTGTATGTTTTTTATTTTTTATATTTTTTCCCCTAACAGATTTGTTTGTTTTTCAATTGAATTGTACAGGTTACAGTTCACATTAAAGGTGGGAAAAATTTTGAAATGATTTATCGTGGACTCTTTTTTTATGTCACAGAAACCTGGCATTTTAACAGGGGTGTGTACACTTTTTATATCCACTGTATACATAGGACACAATTCCAAACAACCTGCTATCAGTGTAAGTGACCACTTACATTGTGAGCAGATCTTTTGGAATCTGAGCCTTGGTGTAAGCCTGTTTATAGAGAGGCCTTACACAAAAGAAAGTCACCTACACTGAGAGCAAGTCTCAGGAGAGAAGCAGGAAGATCAGCAGACATCTGGGGAAGAAATATGGACTTGGGAAAGAAAGAGAGATTTAATATGGCATGATATTTATGCACCCCGAACTAACCAATACAAAAACAGCAGCACCACAGATATTTGAAGAGAAATACGGACAAAGGAATCCAGACATGGAAAACTTTACAATACAAAAAATAAGACAGAGGAAAAGTAGAAAAGGAGATTAGTAATGGAGAAGTTAAAGAAATAGAAACTGAGGTTATGGTGTACCTGTGAAATGAAGGATTCAGTGTAGAAAATCTAATTCAGAAAGCACCACAACAGGATAGAGCAATGGATATCCAAATTAAGGGGAAACGAATGAAACAGGAAGCAATTGGTCAGGTACCATATGAAGATATTTTGGATCCTTCCACAGAAAACCAGGATAAATGTTCACTTGAAGCTAGACAGCAAGGGAAGGAACAGGAAACTGTGGAAACTCTGATGCAGCCAGTGTTGAGGAGTGATAGGCCAGTGAGTTCCCATATGACAGAGCAAGGGATGGCAGAGGATGAAATTGAAGAGAATGTGCCACAGGAATATGCTATACAACTTCCTGTAGTATGCTTGCAGGAAATGGAAAACAAGGGATGTGCCCTCAGTTTGGAAGAAAATGAGCTAAGAGTAGAGTTTCTTGATTTAATAGACATAGATAGATATAGTAAGATCATTGAAAGAAATAGACTGCAGAATGTCAATAAACCCCCAAAAGTCAGATGTCTGATAAAACAGATGAATATAGTAATTAGGACTGTCCATAGAGATCCGTGTGATATAATAGTAAACAGGATATATTACTGTGCAGCTAAATTAATAACTGATAAAGTTCTGCCACAAGCACACAGGGTAGTGAGGGAAAGGAAGGGGAGAAATCAAATACCATCATGGAAGTATTGAACAAAGTAAACTATAAAGCAATTAAAACAAGAAGTGTCACTGTTAGAAGGCTATAGAAGAGGAATAGAGCAACAAAAATACTAAGAAAGACAGATGTGATTAAAGCAATGCGCAGTATTAGAGCAGACCAGGATCTATCATGCAGAATAACAAACTAAAAATTTCAGCACAGGCGTAAAAACTTAGAAGATATGTAGATAAATATAAAGGAAAAGTACAAAATAAACAATTTATTGATGACCCAAAAAGGTTTTATAGAGAATTGGGAAACAAGGTAAAAGGAATTGAAAGACTGCCAAAAAAAGAAGAAATAAATACATTTTGGAGAAGTATCTATGAAGATCTGTGGAACATAACAAAGATACTAAATGGATAGAAGAAGTAAAAGAAAGAATAAGAAGTTTAAAGGTACAGGATATGAAATGGGATGAAATAACAGCCAGAGAGACTGAAGCATAGTTAAGTAAAGCCTCTAATTGGAAAACCCCAGCCTCAGATGCAGTACCTAACTTTTGATTAAAAGTATTAACATCTTTGCACAAAGATTTAGCCATAAGTAAGAACTATTTATATGTGCACCCCAAAGAGACACCAATCTGGCTAACAACAGGAAAAACAATGCTCCTACTTAAGAGTGAACCTGCAAGCCACCTAAAAATTATAGACTTGCCTTCTGACGACGTATAAACTATACGTGGGAATTGATGCCGACAGAGTTTATATTCATTTAGAAGAAAACTCAATTATGGCAGTAGCACAAAAGGGAAATAAAAGAAAGTCGTATGGAACAAAGGATCATTTGTTGTTAAATAAAGGCATAGTGGAGAACTGTAAAAATGGGAAGAATCTAAGTATGGCATGGATTGACAAAAAAGCATTTGATAGTATCCCACATTCATGGATAAAAGAGTGCTTAAAAATGTATAAGATACACCCTACTCTGATTTACTACATTACAGTAACTGTGAAGCAGTGGCAGACCACTTTGTAATTAAGCCATGATAAAGGACAAATTATTATCCCAGGGATAAAAATTCAGTGGGAGACATTCCAGGATGACTCTCTGTCGCTGCTGCTAGTCTGCCTTGCCCTTAACCCACAAAGCTGTCTACTTAACAGCTTAGGCCATGGCTATAATTTGGCTCCTAGGAAACAAAAAATGTAAAGGCTTCTCATCGTCTCTTTGTCGATGATTTAAAACTGTATAGCTCATCAGATGAGGAACTGAAAGCACAACTGCAAATTGTCAAAACTTTTTCAGATGATATAAGAATGTCATTTGGTCTTGATAAATGTGCAAAAGCAACCTTTAAAGCAGGAAAATGCAGCACCAGGAAAACATCAGTCTGGGACAAGAATGTGATATAACAGAACTTGAGCAAGAGAGAGGGTGTAAATATTTGGGAACTGATGAAAGATCAGCAATAAAACATGAACAAATGTGGATAAAATTCAGTAAGAAATATTTTAGACTTAAATTACTATTGAAAACAGCATTGACATCTAGAAACAAAATCCAAGCTATAAACCAATTGCCCTTCCTGCCCTAACCTTTTTTAGTTTTTGAGTGATTGACTGGCCCCAAAAGTGTTGGATAGATTGGGCAGGAAAACAAAAAGGATGCTTCATCCTCACCAAATGATTTTTTCTATATTTATTTTTATTTGTTTTCCAGTGCTCACCAAATTGATTTATAAAAATCAGTGCATACCAAAATTATATATTCCCTGTTCCAAAAGAGGGATGAGCCTCCTTGAAATTGATTACATGTATAGATCTGCAATCGTGGGACTCCACACATATCTGCTGACCTCACAAGACCCAAATGTAGTGAACGTTTTGAAACATGAGGAGAATAAATCCAAGATGACTGCTCTGCTTAATCTAGCTGAAGCATAATGGCATCAAGCAGGAATGGAAATCAAATCAGAAGTTGATAAAAATCAGGCAGCAACTGAATGCGCCAAAAATCAAAAGAAAGAATATAAGGTGGAAGAGCAGATGAGAAGGCAAGAAATGTGGAAAATGCATAAATATAGTTGCAAGTATAGAAAACTTCTATAAGAACCTCATGTTCATCAGGAACAAATGCAGGAATGGTTAAGGCAAGGCAAATTCAAACCAAAAGTTGAAAGGTTAATATTGGTGGCCGAAGATAGTGGGCTATGTACACGCTGGTTTACAAAATCCATTGAACATGTGGGAGAAACAGACAAGTGTAGGTTTTGTAAAACCAAACTAGAAACAGTTGCACACCTCATTGCTGGTTGTGACATATTAATGGCAGAAGGACTGTATAACACTGGAAACATAAGCCACAAAACATCATAGAAAATGATGAAGTTTATATCACATGAGCTCACCCATTACTAGCAGTTCAAAAGATAGATGCCAGAAAACCAGATATAGTGGTCCATGAAAATAAAACAGATGTAGCATTGATCATTGAAATTGCCACAGCCAGTGACTACAGTGTCTTGCATACAGAGAGACACAAAATCATAAAATATGAGGATCTGCAGGCAGAAATGAGAGCAATGTGTAGGAAAGATACCACGACAGCTCCAATAGGAGTAGGAGCAATGGGTCTTATAAAAAAGAATCTACAATCCTATTTAGATATGTTACCAGTCCATGTAAGTGCCATATGAATTGCAGAAGGAGTCATTATTGGGTGCATTGCGGGTGCTGTGAAGAGCACTTTTGGCTGACATCAAAAATTGAAACAATATTAATATCATGATTTTTAATCATATGTTGACTTAGGAATGGGGTCCATTCCCATCATGGTATTAGAAACCCAAAAGATTTGGAGAAATTAAAAAGAGCAAATCTTTCAGAATCAGGGCAGACTTACACTGAGAGCAACTCTTTTTGAATCTGATCACAAATATTTTATTCATAAACTTATATAACATTACTCATTTAATAGGCAGCTTGTTTAATAAATGTCTGAATATAAAATCCTGATTCTGCTGTAATATTTTACATTTTTCCATTATTTTTTGATAGCAAATTGAGTTTCTGCATGTAGTCCAATCCATGGATCAACGTAATAATGCTTCAACATAAATTCTTCATATCACAATTTCCTGTTCTGACCATTATGTCCAATTAATTACCTGTTCTTGAATTTTTATTTCATATTCCATTATTTCTACCCATTCCACATGCTTAACTCTCTTTGATAAATTAATCTCCCAGACTTCTACATTTTCCATTCGTAAACACTGAGCTTATATTTTCTCCTTCATATACTTCCTTCAGTATCCAGTGTAAATGTATCAATGCTAAATACACCGCCACAGAATAAATCAGAATTAATAGCCTCTTATTGATTTTGTAATATAATACTCTTGCTTAATGCAGTTTACCTTTGACCACAGATCATAGAAAATACTGTTCACAACAAAATATTTTCCATTATATTTGAACATATAAAAAATGAGCACATATAACCTAACTTACCCAGTATCACTGTATTAATCAAATAAACATTTCCATTTTAAAACAATCGCCAAAGTTTCACAATAGCATTTAACTGCTTTCTTACAACTTCATAGCCGAAAAAATTAATTCTCAATAAGTTGATTTATGCCCTCGTAAAACAAATCTCGTCCTTCCTAGTGATTTCATCACAACCTTTACTTTTTATGTTAATGGTCAAACCCACCTATTTTAACTGTATTTCCATTTCTTTCATTACCTCTACCAACCATTTCACATGTTTGCAATTAAACCCATGTCATCATCATAAAACATAATTAAAGGCACTTCTGTCACATTTATATATATATATATATATATATATATATATATATATATATATATATATATATATATATATATATATACATATACACACACACACACACTCATCTCCTTTCAACTTCTTACCAATGTTCTCTGACAAAGCTTTTATCACTAATAATTGCAAATTGCTGCTTATCAAAAAATCTTACCTGACAGCTTTTATAGATTTTTATGCATTCCATTAGTCAACCATTAACAATTACCTTCAAATTCCTCCTAACAGAAGCTGATTTAAGAAAAACTTACATTCATTTACTTATCCTATATGCTTTTATTTTTCAAAGCACACTTTATTTGATTTAATAACAACAACAAACATAATAAGAAGAACACATTATTACAATGATAAATGAGTTGAATTAAACATTGCTACAGAAGTGGTCAAAAATCATAACCTACATGCCAATGTGTAAAGGGAAGAAAGGAAAATGCTACATACACTGGAGACTCCAAATACTAGATTTAAAGGAAGTGTAGATACAACTTCTACCACACTGCAATTCTCCAACCAATTAACAGAGTGCTGGAGAAATGGGGGGAATCAATAGACAAGAACATCCATGACCTAGATCACAAAGGGGGACCTGCATCAACTGCATAGAGATCTAGTTAATAGATTTTGTACTGAGCATGGGGCGTGGAGTGACATGTAGGTAGTGCTCATCAATCATCAGTCAAAAGAAGAAAAATAAAATCCCATAATTCCTGGTATGAAGCTCGTTTACGGGGATTAATTATTAGCAGTTTTTGGGAGGTAATGTATTTAATTGCCAGATTCTTAAAGTCCCTCCAGGATAGCTTGGAGCGGTCAATCCAGTGTTTGGTAATATAAAATTTTATTAGAAGGCAGAGTGTAATTAGGGCTCTAAGTTTAAGAATAGGTATGTTAAGGCTGGTAATGTGCAGTAAGGCCATTTCCCAGGATAAGGTAGATTTATGGTAGCCCATTTTGTCCAGCCTTACCTTGACAGAGCACCAGATGCTGTGTGAGTACCTACAAATCCACAGAATGTGGATGATATCCGCACGGGGATAAGAGCAGCAGGAGCATGAAGTGGAAACATTCGGATTAAATTTATTCAAGTGGACCGGAGTTAGATATAAGTTATTTGTAATCATAAATTGTGTATACAAAAGCTTTTTAAAGGGAGAGTACTTAAGAGTCAATTCTATTGATAATGCTTTCTGCTGTGATGAGAGGGCAGTGCCCTGATGGTCCCAGTAGTCCACAAAAATAGTTTTCCCTTGATTTAGAAATGAGGAAAAGGTTCTATAGGCTATAGAAAGCATGTTTTTCCTATTAACTAAGTTTTGTAATAGGTCTGCTATGCGGTTTTGATCAACCTCAGAGCTAGGATAGCTATGAAGAAAAGATGATGTGAGCCTCAGGATAATAGTATACTTTTTGGACAAGGCCAAAGTAGCTCGAAGGTCTGTTAGTGAGAGGTGGTTACATTTATGCATATCCCATAAGATAAAGTCTTTAATTAATGGGTAGTTATTTAAGTTGATCATTTTACCATTCAGATTTAAATTAGGGTTAAGATGAATAGGTTGGAATAGTAGGAGAGCATTACTTAGGTTCAGAGATTGGAACAGCTCCTGAAAAGCCTTAATTAATCCCTTCAGGGAGTGGTGTAACTTTAGTTTCTTAAGGTTTGATTTAACCAGGAAAGGTAGAGCTCTAGGGTTAAGATCATCTTTGAGGGCATGATTATACCACACTTTGACCCACAAGGGAGTCCACGTAGAAGAGTCTGGATGATAATTTGCAATAGTGAATATTCTATTCACGTGAATGATTCTGTAATATAATATGAGATTGTGCATCGCCAGGCCCCCCCCAGAGATTTGGGTAACATAAGTCTTTGGTATGAAATTCTTACCGACTTAGGGTGCCAGATGAATTTTGCCAGGGCTTTATGAATTCTGTCAAAGAAAAGAGTTGAAACCGAGGATATAGAAGAGTTGAGATGATAGAGGAGCTTCGGAAGTATATTAATTTTAATGATAGAAGTTTTGGTTAACATTGGGAGTTTTAACTGTTGCCATCTCAAAATGTCTTGGGAAATAGAAAGCCAGACTTTTGATAGGTTAGACTGTAGAAGAGAAGAGGAGGAGTGGTCATAATAAACTCCTAGATAATTAAGAGAGCAATCTGTACGAAAGAAGAGATCAGGAAACAGGTGTTGTTTATGTGCTATAGGGTTGATCGGGAAAATGAAGGATTTATTTGTGTTGATTTGGTAGTCTGAGATGGAGGCAAATGTATTCAGAGATTTAATTATTTTCTTAGTGTCAGAAATAGGGTGTTCAAAATACAGATTCAGGTCATCGGCAAAGGCCGTAAAACTAATGTTTGTGTTAAGAATTCTAGGAATTGAGTGATAGGTTTTTTGCGAGATAAACAGAAAAAAGGTTTCTAAATATAGATTGAAAAGCAGGGGTGATAGAGGACACCCCTGTCTAGTACCATTTGCAATCTTTATCAGTTGAGAATATTGCTTGTTTATATATAGGCGAGTATATGAGCTGTTATATAGTGTTTTGATCAAATTGATAAAGGCAGGGGGAATGTCAAAGCCCGACAAAGCCAAAAACAAAAAGTTCCAGTTTACCCGGTCAAAGGCCTTACAGGCATCCAACACCATAGCATATCTAGGGTTTCTTTCTTTTTTGGTGAGATTTAGTATGATTTCTAAAGTTAAGGTATTGTCCCGGGTATGTCTGTTAGGCATAAAGCCCGCTTGTTCCGGAGAAATTAAGGCATGCATAGTTTTTTAAGTCTGTTAGCTAGGATGGCAGAGAAGATTTTTATATCAACATTCATAAGGGAGATTGGCCTATAGTTATTTAAGTTAGCACTATCCAGAGTGTTTTTGGGGATTCATATAGTTTTGGAATGGTTGATGTATAGATCCGTTATACCTTCATTAGAGAAAGATTCAAAAAGTTTGAGCAAGATGGGAGCAAGTGTAGTCTTAAATGTTTTGTAGAAATCAGGTGAGTAGCCATCTGGGCCTGGGGCTTTACCAATCTTGAGGTTGTCAATGGCTTCCAGAATTTCTGACATAACTATCGGAGCTGATAAAAACCTTTGCTGAGAGATTGTTAATTTTGGGAAGGTAAGTTCATCCGGGAATTTTTTCATCTCATCACTAGTAGGAAGCATGTTATTACAAGCATAGATATCTGAATATATTTGGTGAAATAATTGGATAATCTGAGCGTCTGATTTGTAAAGCGTGTTATTGTGGTAAATGAAAGTGATTCTGGGGGATTTAGGTGTGTTATCTATTAGCCTGGCTAGAGCTTTGGAAGGGGTTTGTAAAGATTCGGAATATCTAGCAATATAGCGTGATTCCTGGAGAGAAAGGTTAGATTGGTGGTGTTCAAACAGTTCTTTTTGTTTAAATTGCAGCTTTTTCAGTGTCTAAGGAGTAGTTAGTTAAAAGCTTGTCGTCCAAAGTCTTAATCTCTGCAAATAGGCTGGTTAACTTTTCTTTATTTAGTTTTTTGAAAAAAATAGCTTTCCTGATAAGAATTCCCCTTATCACCGCTTTACCTGCCGCCCATCTAACATCAAAGGGGATACCACTGTCACGAGAAACAGAGAAGAGTTCATTTAATGTAGAAGTAATTACTATTGAGAGACCAGTTATATGTTTTATGAGATGGGGACAAGTTGAGCGTAAAACCTATCTCTAGGGTTAACCTTGAATGATCAGAGAGGAATCTGGGTTCAGTTGAGAATTTGATTTGCCTTTTAGCTAAAATGTTGGAAATTAGAAAGAAGTCTATGTGAGACCATGAATGATGGCATTTGGAAAAGTAGGTGAAAAAGTTATTATTCCCAGAGTCAGATCCGAACGAAACTGGGTCCATTAACTCAAAATCCAGCATTAACTCTCTTAAAGCTATAGAATCCTGGGTATTTGTGACTTTGGTCTTACATGAGTGGTCTATGCTCGGGTCTAAGACCATATTCCAATCCCCACCCAAGACAAAGATGTGGTTTGGAAACTTAGGTAGGAGATTATAGACTCTCATGATGAAGTCTAGTTACCCTGAGCAAGGTCCATAAAAATTTAAAAATAGTACAGATTTATTTAGGTTATGTGTTAGACATGTAAAATAACACCACCTCCCATCTTGGTCAGCTCCCTTTGCCACAATCGTAGGCTTAAAGGAATTTTTAATAATAATCACCATCCCCTTGGAATTATGGCTCATGCCCGATGTGATAATATATCTAACCCATTTTCTGCTTTTATCCTTGGCCCATTCTTCATTTAACATATGTGTTTCCTGGAGAAAATAAAGGTCTGATTGGGATTTATATAAAAGATGCAACACCAGGTTTTTCTTATTTTTGTCATGCATCCCCCCTTACATTCCATGAAGAAATATTCCAAATTTTATCCATAAGTGTTTGGAGTCAAATTAATATTATTTGAAGGCACTGTTATGAGAAATAAGTAATAAAGAGGAAACTTCAGAAGAATTGCAGTATGCAGCACTATATAAGATATGGCACAAAACTCCCTCAATTTTATCCCCGTGCTTAACCACATAACCCCTACAATTGAGAGAGAAAAGAAATAAAGTATACTAAGTGAGCATAAATCCAACATACATCTAGGGATTAAAAATAGAAAAAAAAAGTAAAAACCCTACAATATTTACAGATAATATACAACATTGATCTAATTCCAAATGAAGCCATCGACAACCCTACTTAGAAAATCCAAATAGCTTCCAAAAACTGTAGTGTAAGCTAAAAGAGAAAGGTCAACTAACGTAGTTAGACCCTGTACAATAATTTGAATAAACTCTGGCTGGAGTACTCCAGACTAATTAATATTAATCGCATATATAAGGTAAACAGAACTCAAGAGGTTTCTAGAAGTTTACAGATAGACCATTTAGGTTAATACTTGAAGTTTCTTCTGAGCGACCACAAATATATTTAAGGCGGTGTATAGCCAGGTTTCACCAGTTATCAATAATAGTGGGATATAACATTTCCAGAGGAATGACCAACCTACTTATGCTAGTCCTTCATAACTTTTATCAGTTTAGTCTGTAGACCCCTTGCCGTCTAGGTACATGCATATATGTCCTAGCGACATGCACTAGACAAGTTAATATTAGGCAACTTTTCACTTATCAGGCAGCTGCCCACTTGTTTACACCAGTAGATTGGATCGAGGCCCACAGACTCAGAAAGTAAAGTGTATTGGTTCTGCCATGCCAAACTAATAAAAGAAGTCCAGGAGGATAGTGGTTCTCACCTTCCCAAATCGATCAGGCCAACTTCTAAGGAAATTTGGTTGACAAATTGTCAGATGTGAACGCTCCCCGTAGCTGTCAATGGTAACATTCTCCGAGTTATGAGCCCGTTGTAGTACAACAAAGGATATAATCCATTCAATTTCCGACTTCAGAGGTGCATCAATCAAGACTCAGGTTAGCCGCCATTCTCATGGATCCCTCAAGCAACAGGAACTAACGGAAAGTTCCTATTATAGCAAGGGAGAGTCAAAGGTTGATTAATAAAAGCCCAATTGCAGATTAGTGTGAATAAATACACACTAACAGCCGTGAGAGACTAGAAAGGCTGTAGAGACCTCCGGTAAGTGAAACGAAGTAGTCAGGAGCTTCACCGATTGATTGGGGCTGAACCAAAGCATTTAGTAAAGATAGAATCTGCTTCTTTGGGTGATGACATATAGAACTTCGTTTCCTTGTAGGTAAATGATAGTAAAGAAGGAAATTTCATTTGGAATTTGATTTTATGAGAAATGAGGTTGGCACAGTAGGGGGAGAGTTTGTGGCGTTTCTCCCTTATTTCAAGGGGTAGATCTTGAGAAATGACAATGTCTTGGTTATTCCAGGAGAAATGGTTTGCTTTCTTGTAGGCTGATAAAATAGTTTGCACATCCTGATGATTAAGCAATTTGACGTAGACAGGCCTCGGAATTGCAGTGGTTTGCTGTTTCCGTAAAGCTCTGTGTGCTCTCTCAATGATGTATTTAGTCGGAGGGCTTCTCTCTTGACATAAGTTGTTGAAGATTTGTGTAGTAATTTCAAGGAGTTGGTTTGGTTCGTATTTCTCAGATAAACCCCTAATAATCAGGTTGTTCCTCCTACTTCTAGCCTCCAGGTCCAAGATTTTTGCTTGCATGTCATTAATCGCTTTGTCTTTCATTTATAGTTCTTCTTTAATGTGTTCAATTTCAAACTCATTGGATTTAGATCTCCCTTCAACTAGGTCTAGTCGGTCAACAATTTTATTAATCGAGGAGCCGAAAGAGCTCATTTGCACAATTAGTTCTTGGATGGCCACTTGCAGAGGTAACAGAGCACTTTTCAGCTCATCCATTTGTAGTGAACGGTCAGCCTTCTGTTTAATCGGATCCTTTGGCTGCTCCTGTACAGATCTGGAAGATCTCAACCTCTTTGCTTCTTTCACCGGTGATGGGGAAATGGCTGATAGTTTGGATTTTGTGGTTTGAATATCCATAATTTCAGGTTCTTTCGGCATTGTGTTCTCCGTCTCTGTCCTCGTGGGTGTTGTCGGTTGGTCTGGAGCTGAAAGCTTGGGCCTCTATATATCCACGTGTATCTTCATTAGGTTTCAGTTGTTGGTTAAAGTGAGCAGGTTTGGAGTACTAAAACTATTAGTTTTAGTGTAAAAACTGAATATTTAAAGTTGATGCATAAAGGTTTGCTGGTACAAGGTCTTATCCTATATAAACTTGAGTTGATAGGGTTAATCCATTGAATGTGTATGGAGCTAAGAGGAGAGGGTGCTTCTCAGACGACCGCCATCTTGGAATTATCCTATATGCTTTTAACACTAACCACAACTGCTCATGACTCATGTTATAAAAATGCTTTGTAACATTGCATTTAACCACCATTACATCCTCTCTTTCATTCAAAATACAACTCATTATTTAATTTATTCAGGTCGCCATTTCCTTACCTTGCTTATTCCTTATACTAAATATTCATTTTGCCCAGACTTGAGGAAACATCATTCAAATTGTGCTTGTAAAATTTTCACAAATATTATATTTGTTTTATTTTATTTTGTTTACACTTTGTGGATTGGGTTAGTCCCACTAAGCCAGTGGCCTCTTTTAGTGGGGACCTGAGATGGTATTCAAATGGACTAGGGGCAATTTGGCCAAGGCACTGGGCAATTATTTTATATGCCCAGTATGGCAAAGTTGACAGATGTGATATTGATAAATGGGATAAACTACTGTTCATGACAATCTGGGTAATGTGGAAAAGAAGGTGTGCTTAAATATTATACAAGTAAGAAAATAGAGATGAGGTTATTCTAGCTGAAATAAGAAGATGGCTGTGGAGGAAAGGATGTGGGCTAAAAGAAAAATGTTATAAGTAGCATGAAAGGAGTAATTATCTTGATTGTTTGAGCTATTGTTTACAATATTGTTGAATAGGATCTTTCTTCTGATGCAGGGAATGGGACCCTTATGATAAAGGATGGCAGAGGACAGGTGAAAGATTGATGCTAATAGAACCAAATATATGAAATCATTGTATTAGAATGTAAGGATTAATTTTACATAATTTCTCTGGGATACTAAAATATATGAACAAAATAACCTTATTTTGTTAATCTGTCACCATGATCACTCATTCTATAGTTTATACCTATTATTACCACCAATGGTATCTCCTCATATTATGAGTAATCAGGCTACAATGCTACCCTCGCATTTCTACCACCAATGCACTGGCCCTTCATTGCAAGAAGTTAATACACATTTTATGAACTGCACCATGCAAGTTCTCAGTTCTGTCTTATATTATTTCTCCTATCCACAGCCATGTATACCAGCAAAAGGAGCTAGGGTGTCCATTATTCTGTATCAAACCATTAATTCTAACACATCTACAAGCACCATATGTCTCAGAGGATTACAAACAAAATGTGGAAAAACCATCCTCATTTTTTTAAATAATAATACATGCTAATCTTCCCATCAACTTTATATACTGCCTACCTCAGCCAAATCAGTAAATAGTCACCAATGGAATTACTTTTCCCAGTATAGCTTTTTAACACTTTGGTACTGATTGATCAATGGCTCAAGAAGACCTAAAATAAAGAATAACAAATGATTTAACTTTTCCTTATTTTCTTTTACCTTATCTGCTCTCCTGACGCTCAGGCCCTTCTCATAGGATCATAGGAGGTTACTAGGCTATTGGCCCTGAGGCCCTTATAAGCCTAGCCAAAAATTTAGCCCATGTTTAGACAAATCAGCACCCAATGCCCCTGTTCAGCAGGGACATGGGTGGAATCCCAGGGGTATATTTTCTGTTTCCCATCCAGTTTTCCAGGTTCCACTTAAAAATAGGTAAAGAGGTACTCTGCTTGATGTGGAGAGGGAGAGTATTCCAAAGATGAGGGAGTCTCTGAGACACAAATCTGTCTTGCTAACAAGTCCTGTTGATGTCACAGACTAGGTTGAGACCACGTGTGTGTTACTATATTGGAGCTTGATTTGCGGATATGCAGCAGTCCCGTCAAGGTGGGGTTCATGATCGCCTTGTATGCCAGACAGAGGTCATCTCTGAGGAGTCTGTATGAAACTGAGTACAGGGATAGGGCTTTTAGCCTATCTGTGTATGGTAGATGTTTGAGGCCCTGGATTCTCCTGGTGAGGAACTTCTGTGGTCTCTCCAGCTGCTGCATGTGCTTTGCGAGGTACATGCCAAAAGGTGCAGTGTACTCAATAATGGAGCTTATAAGGGAAGACTACAGGAAATTATGACCTCTTTGTTCCTGGATGAGATACCCTTACTTATGAGGTGAGCCATGTAGAAGGCTTTACGTACCATGGAAGGAACATGGTGATCAAAAGTGAGGTTGCTATCAACCTGGGTGCCCAAATTCCTCACAACTGATTGAGTGCTTAGGACGTTGTTATTAATGTGATCATTTGTAGGCATGTCACTCTCCCCAAAGGGGCTAATGATGCATTTTTTGGTATTCAACTTGAGGCCATGTTTCTGGCACTTGTCATTTGTCTGAGTGAGACCCTCTTGGAAGATGTCCACATCACTAGGGGAATTGATGACAGCACCCAGCTTGCAGTCATCTGCAAACTTGGTCAGCCATAGCCCACTGGTTTTAGCTTGCACCTCAGAAAAGTATATCCCAAATAACAGAGGCCCCAAGACTGAACCCTGCGGTACACCGCTTGTTATGGGTCTACTGCTTGAGGTGGCCTCCCCTATTTTGACTACATGGGTTCTATCAATGAGCCAGTTTACTGCCCATCTGGTAACACATGGATTGATGCCTAGTTGAGAGAGTTTATCTATTATGCCTGAGTGGGGAATAGTGTCAAAGGCTATGGCCAGGTCAAGGTAGGCAGTGTGCACAGTCTTCCCCTCATCCATGACTTTGGTGACTGTCTCAAAGAAGTCGACCAAATTTAGCAGACATGACCTCCCCTTGGCAAAGCCAAACTGTGTGGGATCAAGTGTTTGGAGGTTGCCAATGTCTTTGTTAATGAAGTCCATGATAATCCGTTCCACAGCCTTACAGATCAGGCTAGTTAGGCTGATGGGTCTATAATTTCCTGGATCCGTGGATGCTCCATCTTTGTGTAAAGGGATGACAGTGGCTGTCCTCCACTCAGGTGGGATGAAGCCAGTACTCAGGTTTTGGTTGACTAGGGTGCCTAATAGTGTTGCAAGTTCCTGCCTGAGTTCACGTACGATGCAGCCAGGGATGTTATCAGGTCCCATGGAGGCTGCATTTTTTGCCTTTAAAAGAGCAGTGATGACCTGTTCCCTAGATATAAGGGGAAGGGGACAGGTTCTGGTGATGCCCTGATTTACTGATGGGGGGGACAGAGTGGTAAAGTTTTCACTGAATCTGTCAGCCTGCAAGTTTGCTATTTCTGCGGCATTTGTATATGTGATGTCCTTGACCACCAGTTCTGAATAGATCTAGGTGCTTCCTTTGAGGTTGCGGACATATGTGAAGAAGGCCTTATGGTTGTCTCCAGTAGATCCAACTAATTCTTGCAGAATCTAGCAAGGGAAGGTCCTTGCCATAGTCAGGGAAATGTTGTTTGTATCATGTAAGGGAACTTAATTTGGTAGGGGGATGAACCACCCTAAATGTGGGTGAATTATGTGCTGAAGCCTCATGCATGATACATCATGCTCACATGCTTGTGATTGCAAGATGTATGCTCCATCCTCTCCTCAAGCACCAGATCTTCTTCCTTTCTCCATTAGAAGGTACCCAACTATGGTAAGAACAGATAATCACCCAGAGAAGCAGAGCTGGCACTGAAAGAGGAACAGATTTCAGGAAGTTCTTTGCTGCAACTTTATTTTCTTTTTTATCCTTACAGATGAACAGGTTTACTGATCTTTCATTTCTGTGTTTTTATAATTTTTTTCTGTTTTGAGTAGTGGGTTGGACTCTTTGATAGAACTGATTATGATTGTTTGTTACTGAATGCTTTGTTTTTTCAAGATTTATGTGACTGTGTATAACTGGATGGCTGTTGTGTGAGACTGTGGTACACAGTAAAAGGAGTTCTTTCCTTTTCCTTTACTGTTTTATGATCAAGGGGTTAGTATATATAAGTAGATGGAGAATGGGGGGGGTGGCTAGGCCCCTGATTTGGGTGGTATATGGGGACCTGTCACTCTTCAAAAATGAATTTTTTTTAGTTTTCTTGTGAAGAATTTTCTTTGCTATGTTGATTACTAAGGGTTGTATAAGGCAGGTTTATGCTAATGTTTCATAGTAGAAGTTATCTAAAGTACTATATTGACTATGAATAGTTTACAGGAATTTTACTGATTGCAATGCATGTTATATGTTATCTGCATTGTATTGCATTACACTGTCTACATGCTTAGCAACATTATTATGCAAGGCCAGGTTTATTATATTAACAAATTAATTTACATGTATGCATCTGCTTGCAGGGTATTTTTAACTCTGCTGTTGTGTCTGATATGGTACTCTTAAGTGTGTTGTCTCTTAATGTTTCTGCCGCGCATCTGTTGAAAATGAGCTTTGTCCAGTCAAGCTATCTGAGTTACCAAATGTTGATAAATAAGATAAATGAAGGTGGCATCTCTCTGCCTTCGCTCTGAGTGTTCTTGGTGGATGGTTTTAGTTGATTAGTCATCCTATCTGACATATGCAGGTTGCATATACAGTAGAGTGAAAGCAGTAGTATCTTTTCAGCACTTCATCGGTCACTTCCCTTGTTCTATCAGCCTCCTACAAACCAGTTCTCCTTCTCAACTATTCTCCACATGGCTATGCCCTACTTGTAGTCCTGTCAGCTTAGAAAGTCATCTTTGGTGATGTCATTCAAAAGCCCTTCTGTTATTCAGGTACACCATATCCACTGGTATTTCCAGTCACAGAACTGCAGGTGGTTTGACTGGCATCTTTCTTGGCCATGAAGCCAGGATCATTTACATCCTGACGATGACCACCCTATAGAAAGCAGTTCAAAAACAGCAGTCTAGAAGTTATAAAATGAATTTATTGGAGTTGGTTTCACTTGATAAGGCTTCTACAGGGCATTATAAGAATGAGGATTATTCATCCAGCCTTTAGAAACGATGCCAGTCAGTCTCACAAAATCAAAAGAAAATCATTTCAATGGAAAACAATTTTGTTAAAAATTGAGATCTTTCACTCAGTAATACACCATGAGCTTCAGCAAGCAAAAAAAAATCTGTAAAACATTCATTTAACATGTTTTTACCAGATCACATGATATGCCGAACCACATGACATAAAACATTCTGTTCAATACTTGAAGGCTTTAACTAGCATTTAATATTTATACTGTCTGTATAATAGAGTATGTTTGCTGTATCTTTAAGAAACATTTCAAGGACAGCACATGCATATAAATAGGAGTACATGCTAGCTTCAGTGCCATTTTGAGAGTGCAGCCAGACGGTGAGCATGTTCATAGGTAGGTACTAGGCTATCGGCCCTGGGACCTATACAAGCCCAGCCAAAAAGGTACCCTGGCTTTTGCCCCCCAAGAAAATTATTTTCCTGTGCCACTGTTGAGCAGAGCCACAGAAGTGATCCCTGGGGTGAATTTCCTATTTCCCATCCAATCATCAAGATTTTTCTTGAAGAGTGCTAATGAGGAGCTTTGTTTGATATAGATAGGTGGTTTATTCAGGAGTATGGGAAGTCTCTGGGACAGGAATCTATCCCTCCGGCATGTCCGGTTTATTGTGGTGACAAGGTTTAGGTCCCTAGAGCGTGTAGCTTGGAGGGACTGGGATTTCTTTAAGTGGAGCATGTGGAGCATGCATGAGTGTAATAGCTAGTTTGTTTATAAGTTTATCTAAGTTAAAGTTATTAAGCCTCAATCCTGATGTGTTTGTACATAATAAAGTTGCTTGCACAGAACCCACAAAGTCTTTTCTACTGGATCCTGACTAGTCGAGTGACATGGTGTCAGAATCGGGAGGCTGATATTCAGAGCCATGAGATGAAGAGTTAACAGTGAAGGTAAACTAAGAGAAATGAGCATGAAAAAGGGCCAGAAAAGAACCAAAGGTAATGAAAACTTGCACAAACAGTTTATTTTATAAAAAAGATAAAACAGAGCATTACAAGGACACAAACCACATTATTAAACAAGTGAGAGGCATAAAAGGTTTATTAATTAAATGAAATGTTTGAGATTAAGATATCTGATAAAACAATTATCAGAAAAGCACATAAGGGGTTTGAAATTACCTTGGAATTGCAAATTGGGTGTGCTTAAAGCAAAATGGGCATGTTTAGAGTAAAATGAGCACAAGAAAAGTACAATGGGCATGAAAAGAGATTAAATGAGCAAAACGAATATAATAAGGGCAAAAAGGTCACATTAAGCATAAATAAAGAAAAGTGACTGCATGTTTTTTGGCAAGGTACTGTGTTTTGTTATAACTACTATTTCATATTGTATTCAGGGCACGACTAGAGTTATTTGAAGTATCTCAAAGTGTGTTAAAGTGCTTACAGTGTGTGCTTATTTCTGTGCATTTATTCCAAAGAGTTTATTTGCGTGTGAAGTGTGTTAAAGTGCTTACAGTGTGTGCTTATTTCTGTGCATTTATTCCAAAGACTTTGTGTGTAAAGTGCAAATATTTCATAAAGTGCAGTCGAAATTAGCCATTTCAAAAAGCTTCTTGTGCTGGGTATGTCTTTTTGCAAAGTGACGCCATTAGAGAGTGTTTCTTGCACTGTAAAGAGTTATTTAGCAAAATACCACCATTTTGGGGAAGTTTCAGTGTGCTGTGTACTGTTTATTCGCAAAGTGCAATTATTTAGAAATGTTTCTTACTCTGAGTTTCTTCTGCCCACTTCATTCACATGGTGCAATTATTTTGAAATGTTTCTTACACTAGTAAGAGGTGATTTCTTGCAGTACAGTGATTTCAAGAGTATTACAGTGCCTGAGAGACTTATTTTGCAAAGTTCAGTTATTCAGAGGCGTGTTATGCTATTGTACATACTTACAAGTACTGCTATAAATTTCTAGCATATGTATACATGTGTATGTTCGTGCATATTTGCAAAAGCCTTCACTGGTATGTGTTAATATGGCAGACAGATTTTGAAAGCCCTCACCAATTGTGTTTGATCAGAATATTGCAGAGAATTGGAGAATATTTGAGCAACAGTGCAATATTTTTATGCAAGCAGCTTATTCTGACAAAGATACATGCACTAAGGAATTTATTTTGCTAAACCTAGCTGGGTCAAAGGCCATTGACAGAAAGCGTTCATTTGTGTATGCACCAGCAGTATATGAGGGATACGGTGAAAACCATCATATTGTTATACAGGCTGAAGCAAGGGAAGACCCCAAGTGTTTGAAGCCCATATTCAAGGAAATGTGTAACCCCCAGACAAATATTACATTAGAGAGGCATTTGTTTTACACAAGAGATCAGAAACCAGGGGAAACTTCTGCAGCTTATATAACTGACCTCAGAAACAAAGCTAAAATGTGTTGGTTTGGTGACTTAAAAGATGAGTTGATAAAGGACATGCTTGCATGTGATATCAATTGTGCTGCTGTGAGAAAGATTTTGCTTTGTGACAGAGATTTAACATTGAGCAAAGCTATTGAGATTTGTCAAATTCAAGAAGTTACAGAAAGGCACACAAGTATGCTTGCAGGTGATAAAAGAATGGCTTCAGCAAGCTCCAGAGCACATGTAGACAGGATGCAACATGTGACAAGCAAAAGCAGGCCAAAGCACATGGCAGCCACAGCCCCTGCTGGTTCATCAGGGAAACCACATAGTTTTCCAGCAAGTTCTAAGAAAGGAGCATGCTCACTGCAGTACAAGCGTGTGACAGCAAAACCCAAATCCAGCTTTATTGTTAACTGTCGCAGTTGTGGTGCCAGTCATGAGTCTAAAAGATAAGAATGCTTAGCATTTGGTCAGCAATGCCACAAGTGTAAAAATTGAACCATCTTCAAAAGTTTTGTAAATCAAGTAAACCTCGCACAGTTATAAAGAAAAGTCACTCAAAAAAAGCAATCTGATCAAATAGAATTCCAGGAGTCTACTTTCTACATAGATGGTGTATCAGTAATTGGCGAAAAGGTTGATGCAGTGACTTTGCTGGCAAAGAATGAAGTGTTTTCTACTATCCAGATCAATAGTAAATCCACCAAGCTTAAAGTAGACACTGGTTCAAAGTGTATTGTTACGCCAGCAGATACTTTTGCTAAAGTGAGAAATGGCTAGTTGTGCAAAACTTGTTGCTTAAGGAGGTGAAGAAATTTAAACCAAAGTCTCAGTAGTACTTTCATGTTATTTGGCTAGGAACTGTTACAGCTTGTTATTCTATGTAGTTCAAAGACCTGTGCAGTCATTACTGGGTCTCAAAGACAGTTTGAGAATGAATTTGCTTTCTTTTACTAAATAAGTTCATCATATAAGCACATCTCCTAGTTAAAATTTTACTGAAGCCATTTTCTTAGAGTATGCTGATGTTTTCAATGACAAGTTAGGCAAACTTCCAGTTGTGTATTCTATGAAGTTAGACCCAGAGGTCAGTCCAGTGGTCAGACCAGTGAGAAAAGTTCCAATAGCTATGCAGAATAGAGTTAAAGCTGAGATGGATAAAATGGTGCAGCAAGGTGTAATTTGTCCAGTCACAGAAGCAACTGAACGGGTGTCATCCATGGTAGCAGCCTACAAAAAAGGCTGAGACGAAATCAGAATATGTATTGACCCAAGAGATCTGAACAAAGCATTAAAGAGACCGCATCACCCAATGTGTACATTACTGACTACTATCAGTACCATGTTTGGCAGATATAGATTCCTCAGGATGCCATTTGGAATAAATTCTGTAAGTGAAGTCTTTCAGCGTACAATGGAGCCAATTTTTTCAGGTTATCCTTGTGCCATAACAGTAGATGATTTATTGGTTGGAGTCAATGGTGAAGCAGAGCATGACAGAAACCTCAAGAGGGTTTTAGACAGAGCATGTGAAGTGAACTTAAAGCTCAATCCTCTGAAGTGCAAATTCAGACTACCAGAAGTTACTTATGTAGGCCATTTATTTACCATCACTGGCTTGCAACCAGACCCGTCCAGGCAAGCAGCCATTCTTGAGATGCCAGCACCGGATAATGTTCAAGCTCTACAACATTTTCTTGGTATGGTCAACTATTTAGGCAAGTTTATACCAGACATAAGTGAGTTAACAGCACCTTTGACAGAGCTGATGTGGAAAAATGTTACATGGTCTTGGTTGGGACAGCACCAGAAAGCATTTGAAGATTTTAAGCAGAAAATTGCCACCCCACCAATATTAAGTACTATGATGTCAATAAACCAGTAACTCTTTCCTGTGATGCTTCAAAATTTGGTCTTGGTGCAGTCATTCTTCAAGAAGGCAGACCAGTAGCCTATGCATCAAGAACTCTTACCCAAACTGAAATGCAGTATGCACAAATCGAGAAAGAACTTTTGGCAATACTATTTGCATGTTCAAAGTTTCATGATTACATTCATGGTCAAGATATTCAGATTGAAACTGATTACCAACCTCTAGTTAATATTTTAAAGAAGCCTATGCATTCAGATCCAGTGAGATTACAAAGAATGAAGCTCAAATTGCAAAACTACTACTATAAAATGGTCTATACAAAAGGCAAACTTCTTTATCTGACTGATACCTTATCCAGATCACTCAGAAATACAACAGAACAGCTTCATGCAGAAAATTTTGACTTTGATGTCATGGAAGTGCGTAATTTTGATGAGCTGATAGATTATACAAAGTCTGATGCAATTTTGCAAATGCTCAACTACTACATTAATGTTGGATGGCCATCAAAGCAATCTAGTGTACCACCTGAAGTGCAAACTTATTTTCCTTACAGAGATGGGATGTTGGTGGAAGATGGCATTATTTTCAAAGGTTCTAAAATTGCTGTTCCTGCTTCCTTACAACATGAGTATATCCAGAAAATGGAGGGAAACAAACTGGAAAAAAAAGATGCATGAGGGAAGGAGGGTCATGCTGTTTTTTATGGGATCAATCCCATTTTCATGATGAAAAGAGAAGGGTAGAAGGGTAAGGTAATGAGAGATGGCCTCGAGTGGGATAGAGAGAGAATGCAGGTAGCAGACGCTGGCAGACAAACACAGAATACAGCCCTATAATGACAGGGGCGCTGACCATACAAAAGGTAGAGTGGGAAGTGGATGGACTAAAACAGCTAGAGGGCAGACAGCTGATAATAAGGAGAGCTGGACAATGATCAAGGGATAACCAATGATAAACCCCTAGCAAACTTAACACCAGTCTAAATGACAAGATGGGTGATCACAAAATTTCACTTGTGATATGAGGAAAAAATATTTGCAATGGGGACATCGTTAGTCTCCCACATTACTGTGTGATATGGCTGAGCTTCTCAATGGTCTCCTTTGTCTGTAAGCTTAGTAAAAACCTATTATCTTATGAATCTTTAAGGGGGATAACACCATGATGGGGATAGAGCAGTTGGTAGCATGGTTGCCTACAGACAGGCTCAGAGGACATTAACAGGCATCATACACTTGGGTAGATGATGTTATGGGATATTTAATCTTCTTATAGACGGAATGCCCAACTGAGCTATTCATCAAGCCCCTCCAAATTGCACTCCATGTTGCTGATGTGGATGTCTAGCTGTCACTGTATGTCAGAAGGGGTTTAGTTTTGGGGTCTATATCACATTATCGAAATTCCAAAATGTTGAACACCATAAGCTCGACCTTGGAATCTCGAAATGTGATATACTTGAACACTCAGAACAGCAATAAACACACAGCACATGCACACCAAAATACATAATCCACACATACACATTTCACAGAATCCTACAATAAACCGTACATACACTATTAGCTATCCGCTTACCTTAACCCAACCCTAACCCTAAGGTCCCTAACTAACACACACTCACCTTACCCGCTCCCTAACCCTAAGGTCACTAACTAACGCACCCTCACCTTACCCACTCCCTAAACCTAAGTTCCCTAACTAACGCACACTCACCTTACCTGCTCCCTAACCCTAAGGTCCCTATCGCACACTCACCTTACCCACTCCCTAACCCTAAGGTCCCTAACTATCGCACACTCACCTTACCCGCTTCCTATCCCTAAGGTCCCTAACTATCACACTATCACCTTACCTCGGTCCATTCACACACTTACCTTAACCCGGTCCATCACCTTCGCACCACAGTCGAGGAAATAGCAAAGCCACAGAAATGGCCCACTGAATACTTTCCCTAGGAAAATATTCGGTGTTCTGCAGCTTCGCTATTTCAAGCGTTCACTGAATTGGGGTCGATATTATAGCAGTCAAAGTTTTAAGACTTTGATGTTATAATATAGACCCTTAGTTTTGTTGGTTGAAGTTTTAAATTGCAAAAAATCATATGGTCGAGACCATATGATTGAGAATTTAAAATACTGAAAACCAACTATGAAGGAAAACAGAGTTGCATGGAGATCATGCTGCAGTGGAGATCAGGGAATGTGCCTTTTCCCCTCTGTAGTGTTATCTTGGGGATAGTATATATAATTAACAAATGGTGTTGGGGAAGCTGTTTTTTTTGTAGCTGGTTTTCGATATTTTAAATTGTCATCATGTGGTCTCGACACTTAAATTTTCACAATTTAAATTTCAACAAGTAAAATAAATCCACCAGAAACCATCAGTTTCTGTAGCTGCCACTGAGTCACCACAGGTGATTCCTGCTGTCTGGCTGAAGAAGATGACCTTTACTACTCTCCTAAGAGACGAAAACAGATGGCATCAGGCTGCACCAGTGAAAGGCAGGCACAGATGGGGTGTGGTGATCTTGCAGTAGCTGCATACATAGTGGCCACCAAAGTGAGTGTGGCTTCACCACCTCTTTTGCCAGACCTGCATATTAGAGACAAAATGTGGGAAGCATGATAAGAAACACAGAGGACATAAACAGATTGCAGTTATACACAGGAAGGTTATATAATGCATACACACACCATTGCCAGGCGAGGTGATCCTGCATTCACTGGCATCCAAACTATCAGCTGTTGTAAAGCAATGATATTACTTTAAACAACTGATAGACAACACATGAAGTGGTAGAATATGACTGGCATAAAAAATACAAAGAGAATATCACTGACTGCTCCACTGAAGGACAAAGCAGGTCAGGGTGGCACCATCTCAGGTCATCCCAGCAATTCCTGCATTGTTCTCCTGTCTGGAAAATGCCTGTGACATCAGACAACACCTGTGCCAGACTGATCCAGGCATCATCCTTTTTAAAAATTCCATCATACCTCACCAGCAGGTGATCATTATAGCCCCTGTGCGTAAAGAACAGGAAAATCCTACTCTCCCTGGCACACCATGCTGAAGCAATGCTTTTATTACTTGAGAAAGCAGTGATGGCCAGTCAACAGGTTCATTAAAAGAGCAATATTGTAGACCTGTGTGCATGGGTGCATGTTATTGAATTGTATGCCTGGCAATATAGTACTGCACCATAGCATTGCGCTATATGCCTAGTGAATGCATATAGCATGGTGCTATATGCCCAGTGAATGCATATAGCATGCTGCTATATGCCTAGTGAATGCATATAGCATGGTGCTATATGCCTTCACTAGGCAGGCAGATCTGCATTCCAGTACATGCATGGCTCATACTACTAGGTATGGGTAGCAGATTGCACAGACTAAATGATTCACAGACAACAGCACCATTTGGCTTCATTATCATTCAGTTTAACACCATGTTAAGTGATTCACCTTATCATAATCTAGAGTGTTGTCACCATCTTGTGCAAGACCATTATGGAAAACAGGCACTGAACTTATTAGAATAACAGTGAAAGTGCTGTGGATATGGAACATTATATAGAGATGGAAGGATATCTGAGCTAGTAATGTACTTGCTGCATTCCTGCAATAACTCTGTTGCCTGTCAGGGGTCAGGAAGGCCAGTGTATAAGTTCTGTAACTGTCATATATAGAAGGATGGAGTGCATACGGGTAAACTATCACACATATGGCAGACATAGGGGTATTTATAGATTCATATGTTCAAAGGAGATTACTAAGCCTAACCATTATTACCTGAATTTTGCTTGATTTTTGATCCCTAAGTGTTAGAGGATGGCTTAGGTTTGTGCCTATACCTTTAAGTATTTTACCGACTGCCCCTATCCATAATGGACATGGATGACACCCCATGAGTGAATTTATGATTCCCCATGCATTGATGCAAATTGTGTGTATAGAGTGTCAGGGAAGGGCTCTGCTTTACATGAAGAGGAAACCTGTTCCAGAGAATGGGTAATCTCTGAGACATATATCTTTTTCTCATGCATGTTTTGTTTGCATCACATACCAAATTTATATCTTTAAACTGGCCCTCATGCAGTTTGTCTTACGAATGTGTATCACATCCATCAGACTGGATTTGAGAGCGCTTTCAAGGTTAGGCAAAGATCACCCCTTAATAGTCGGTAAGAGGCAGAGTAAATGGATAGGGCTTTCAGTTGATCTGCATAGTACTTGTTGTTTACACCTAGTATTTTTTTTTTGTAAGATACCTTTGAGGCCACTCCAGATGTTGCAAGTGCCTGGTCACGTACATGCTGAAATGTGCATTGTATCCGATTATTGGTATGATGAGGACCAAGTGCAATGGGACTATAACTTCCTTGGATCTAGATGCAATGCCTCTAATTATAAGCTGTCCCACATAGAAGTACTTCTTCACCACTGTGGGCACATTGTGGTCAATGTTCAGGCTACTATCGATCTGTGTACCTAGATCTCTCACCTCTCAGCCCACTCTTAGGGGTGTGCTATTAAAGTTGTAATTTGCAGGGTTATTTCACTTCCAAAAGGGTATGATTATACTTTTTTTGCATTGAATTTTAGGCCATGGCTCTGACACCAATCATTTGTCTAAATCAGACCCTTCCAAAGGATATCTACATCATTGGGGGATATAGTGATTGCCCCCAATTTGTAGTCATCAACAAACTTAGTCAGCCAAAGGCCTTCTACATTAGCCTTGACTTAAGAGCAGTATATTCCAAACAGGACAGGTCCTAGCACTGAGCCCTGTGATTCACCATTAGTAACTGGCCTCTTGCTGGATCTGGATTCTCCCACTCTAACACTTGTCCATGAGACATTTGGCCATCCATCTGGTCATGTAAGGATTTATATCCAGTTTTGTGAGTTTATCTATAATACACGGGTGGGGAGTTGGGTCAAATGACTTTGCCAGGTCAGGGTAGACAGTATGCACTGTTTTACCCTCATCCATGGTCCTAGTGACTTTCCCAAAGAAGTCCACCTGATTGAGCGGGCATAACCTGCCCTTGACAAAGACGAACTGGGTTGCATCCAGTGTTTGGAGGTTTTCTGTGTCATTATTTATCAGGTCCATGATTACTCCTTCCATGGCCTTGCATATAAAACTAGTCAAACTTATGGGTCTATAATTTCCTTGATCTGTTTATGGTCCCCCTTTATGCAGAATGATGACTTTGTTGTCCTCCACTCAACAACAACAAAGCAAGTCTGGAGGCTGTGGTTAAATAGAGTTCTTAGTGGGCTTGATAGGTCCTGTTGCAAGCTATTTAAGAGCATATAATTGCTGAGGCACCAAGTTGCCCATAAGTGTTTTTTGCAAGAGCACCACTGTCACATGACACAGTTGTTTATGTCTTTTGTATGATGCAGTGGCCATATGATATTGTAAGGGATGCTATGGCACGTATAGAATGGGGGACTGACATAGCTGTACTTGCAGGGTACAATACCATACATGAGGCCAAGTCTGGTAAATGCAAATAATACCCATGTACATAAAGTGGGAGGAGGCCATGGATAGTAATGCATGCACAATGTAGATAAGCTTACACACCCACTAAATTACATGTTTTATCAGCAGGTTCATAGGTCTTGGTATGGTCACTTGGGGAAGTCATGCCTGAAGATGGTCACAAGCCAGGAAAATGATGTGTGACTGCAGGCCTTCTGCCATGAATATCATGTACCTTCTAGCCAAAGGTAATACTGACTACTGTGTTAGGGACCAGATCTAACAGGGCATTGTCTGGAATGTGAACATTGTGAGAGACTGTAATAGTTCCATACAAGTACAAAGGTGAACTACAGATTTATTTTCCCATAAAAAGCACAAGGCTCAGGACATAGTCATGAATAGGACCACCACTGGTGTGGACCACCAAAACTAAACTGGCTGAAAGATGTTAAGGAGTTTTTGTTGTTTCTTGCCAGCTAGGAGGACAGTCCCTTCAAAATAGGTGTTAGGTTAGATGTGGGTGCAGGCTCACCTGATATATGTGTCTGTAGGTGATACACAACATTAATATTGACCATACTGCTATAACATGACATGCACATGTATGTATACAGTTGGAAGAATTACTGTCTGCAACTTGTACCTGTTCTGTAAAAAACACTGATCTGCAAGTGTAATTTTCTGTCCAAGGTATATGTTAGAGTAATGTAGAGCAATGTTTAATATGTGTTGCAGTGTACATGCATGTGTTGCTACTTGTTTAACACATTCACAGATTTTACTGGTGGAAGGTCCAAAAGAAGTCTAACATCAGCTGGCCTACTATATTTGATAATGGTGATATGCTGATGGCACAGTCTGATGACACTATGGCAGTGTATATAACACTTTGGGGAGGAAGCACCTATACCCATGGGTAAACAGGTACATGTGAAAATTGCTTCTGAGTACACAGCATCAGTCAAGACTGTCCTACCATCTGTTGTTGAGAGTCCTACAGTGGCTGTGTGCTAGCAGCATCTGATATCTACTTTACCTCTGACATGCATATGCCTACCATAGGTGAGTGACACAAGGAATTCTGACACTAACACCTCCAATATTATCCCTGCTATGAATGTAGCACTCATAACCAACCAACAGATGTGCAAGACTATGATCCAGGTGTGGCATCCCCATGCTGGGCCAGTAATCAAGGAGCCTGAATCCTCACCACTGATACTGAAGAGGGACGTGCACTTGGAATACAAATGGATACACTCAGTATTTCCAGATATAGACCTCTCTGCATCAAGCAAAATTTCCCTTAAGACCACACAGGGAACACATTCAGCCTGGGGTCTGGATTTCTCTATATCTGTCTCCCTCCAGTTTCCCAATAAGACTCCCCACTGGTACAGCTGTAGGGTTAGGATCTTGGCCAGAATGTCCAAACCAAGTCCTCCAGCACCCTCACTGTAAGACCAGTGCTTTGTGTCCCTGCCCCAAGTAGTTGAAACACACACACTGTGATATTTGATTTTCCACCCACTCACACAAACACCTGGGAAAGGCTAGCACAAATTTACCTACTGTGCCATTTTCTGCCCAGAGTATAAGGTAGTTACCACTGCCATCAGACACTCCACATTCAGCTACTCTAAGGCCCTTAACAAAGGGTGTCCAATTATACTGTATAATACTGTATAATATTAATACTAATACAAATGGTAGTAGTTGACCAAGACAGCTTGACCTTCTGGAGTGGCTCACGCAGTGTCACCAAATAAATATAAGCACTCTCAAAAGTTAAGGTACTTTTTAAAAAGGACCAGCCACAATGAAAAGTTTAAATATATTTAATAATGAATAATAAAAGAACAAGAAAATACTAAATATATATTTACAGTAAACTACAGAGGTCAAATCACAGCAAATATTGAAAATAACATTGATGGACAGACTCATACAAATAAAAAAAAAACAAACTCTAAACTAGGCTTCACTATATTCCTGACTGAATCTAGGAGAATTACTATTCCCTAATAACTTACTTGATAAAGCAAGGCACAATGAAAAATGTGAGCAGTCTTTCTAGTCAGGTTCCCCAAAACAGACTACTCAAAACTTAGAGATTACTCCCTGTAAAATATAATATCCAAGATGGCTTGCAGAATGACCTCATCTGGTCACCGAACTCTAGGTTCTCACAGTATCCCTCTTTGAAGCTGAGATAGGAATTTAGCATAGATGGCTACAATACACATCTCAATGTTTATGGCAGTGCTGGGGCTTCCCCAATTTTTAATGAGCTAATGAATAAAGGCTCCTCCCTTACCCACAGTCTCCAGTTCCATTCAGCACTGTGGGGTGCCATTTTAATGATTTAACAGCTCATTTACATTTACCTTATTTTTCCTAAAGTAAGCTAGCTGGTTAACCTCTGCTGTCCCAGTATCCTCTATTAAAACATATACATTTAATTCAGTTACAATAATACATGTACATTTCTTTTCGTTCCAGCAGGGAGTACCGTCGAAACATTTTAACACAAGCAAACCTCACAAATGCATTTTCAGCACAAGCATTTGTACAAAGCAGTTTGATATACAAATACATATAATTATTTACAAAATTCCAGCTAGCTGTGCTGGCACAAGTCATACATCCACTGCCCTACTTCTCCTGGCATGGCTGGCAGTAACTCCTATCATCACACCTCTCCTCCTTTGAAGAATCAAGCTAGTTTTTCAAGTGACCCTTGAGAAATGTGGCTTGATAGAAATAAGCCATCTGGGAATAGGTTATCCCATTCCCTGTCTTGAGAGACCATCTGCATTGGCATTGCTGACCCCACTATGGTGTTGTACTGTCATGTCATATGCCTGCAATCCTAAGCTCCACATTAATAACTTGGCATTTTGCTGACTGACTCTATGTAGCCATGTTAAGAGATTGTGGTCTGTAACTACAGTGAATTTCCTTCCTCACAGATAAGGCTGATCAACTTTAACTGTTATCAAACAGAGTAGGATGGACCATTTTACATATTTACTGTGTCATGTTCAAATCTTTATCCAGATAAACAAGGGTGACCATGAAGACCCATTTTCAAAGATGAGATCTTGATTATGAGGCTAAATTAAAATGTCTTGCCTATTTTAAGTGTTATCTTTATAGAATATTGTGTATAATGGGATAATTTGTATTCAGCACTTGTCTAGTTAGTACAGAGTTTTAAAGAGAAAAATTAGGGTCAAAAATGAGACATAGGACAGCTGTATTTGCTTGTTGCTAGTGATGTTCCTACTAGTCATTTTCAGCTCACTGCAAGTTAATGTAATAAAGTTCATTATGCGTGACTGAACATCAGCTTTATGTGAAGATATAAGTGTTTCATGTAGAAATACAGGGATGGTTAATATCTTAGCAAAGTCCATTTAGGAGATGCAAGTTATAAACAGAAGGGATTCTATCATGCAAGTTGATGTGAATTGTTATTGATGAAGTAGGAGGGCCTTCATAATAGAGTAAAGGACATGATGGTGGATGGGAATAGAAGTAGAGTAAAGAGGTGAAGTAAAGCTAAGCATAGTAAGGTAAAAAAGAGTATGAAGGCACAATTTCTTATGAAAAACAGTCAGTGAGAGTCCCTTATAGGAAAGCTATGGCTGGTGAGTAGCCACTAGCTTTAAACCTGAGTGTAGGAGAAAGACCCAAAGAATTAGTCAGATGTACAGGAAAGGTCACTGCTTACTTGGCTTGTTATACATTTTGAATTGTAAAAAAAAAAGTACTAGCCATAAGATCCAGTTTGCTTACTGGACCATGGGACTTAACTAGGTAGCTCAAATTGTTGAAATGTCTGAGATGTAGTTGCAAGATGGAGGGAGGTCCTTACAACATCATTTGAGTGAGTATCACTAATGCCAAACTGGGGGAGCAAACAATGATAGGTAAAGAATAACAACAGTCTATTATGCTCATGACTTTAAGTCCATTTAAGGCTTTTTAGTTTTGAAAGTTACTTGTGGCCACAACTGGCTTCAACAATCTTGATAAAGTACGCAGAAATATAGAGATAAGCACAGGTCTTGGTCCTGTACTACAGGAAGTTGGAAAAGCAAATGTATTGGCTTATTTTGCATCTGCAGAGACAAAATATAAAACTTTGAGTTAATTTGTTGTATGGCAGAATGACATATCTCCCCAACTACCTGTCTCCATAGGGGTTCCCCAAGGATCCATCCTTGGACCGCTACTCTTCTCTGTTTACACCAATAATCTAGCCTCTGCCACCAAACATGGCACACTCATACAATACACAGATGACTCAACCAGCCTCAGGACTCAGCCCAGTCCCTACCAAAACTGCAAAAAGTCACACAGGAAGCCTTTTCCTCTGTTGAAACATGGTTATCCGATGCCCAATTAATACTCAACCCAAACAAAACTAAACTACTCATCTTCCAACCCACCAAACATACTCAAAACAACTCTCACTTTAACATCACGGCAAAAGACAACACCACTATATACCCAACTGAACACACCAAATTGCTAGGAGTGGAAATAGACAATAAACTAAAATTTGACATTCACATATCCATGACTATAAAAAAAGTCCACAAAAAACTAGGAGCGTTATACAGAAATAAACAATTTCTCACCAAAGCAGCAAAGATTTCAATAGCAAATTCCCACCTTATCTCCACCCTACTTTATGCCTCTCCAATACATACTAACCTAAGGCAATGTGATCTAAACAAGCTAGAGACCTGCTACAACAAAATCGCCAAATTCGCCACAGGGGCATCCTACCGTAGTCACCACTGTCTCTCACTTGCTGAACTGGGCTGGCTTTATCTCCCTCACCTCCTTCAGTGGTATCAACTCTCACTTGCCCACAAACTAGTAAACCATCCACTAAATGTCCCATCCCTCCAGAATCTACTCCAACCCTATCGCACCACCAGACCACTAAGATCCAGCAGCAAAAATCACTTGCAGATCACTAAAGCCAATAACTCTGCTGGTGAAGCACTATTCTCTTGCGCCATAGCCAAATTATGGAACTCACTCCCACCCAAAATTACCTCCATACCATCATGCACCCACTTCAAAACTTTACTAAAAGCGCAACTAAAAACATGCTGGCTATGCCCTTGCAACTCCCATTCTAATATCATCCACCCCATCCAACCACTACCTTTCTTTCCACTCCACTAACTACCTTGATTATAGCAAGCTCAGATGCTCATAAGCCAGTACTTATTATACAGCATGAACTTCTTCTTCTTGTAACATTTGTTAATGTCAGGTATGCACTTCACAGATAAAGATTCTAGTTGTCTACTGATGTACTATGTTCATCTGTAAATATGTTGTAAGTAATTGCTATGTAAATTGTTAATCACTATGTAATCCAATGTAAATACTGTCTGTTTATTTTAACTGTGGAGCTTTTCTCCCTGGGCCACCGCTGAAAATGGACCTACGTCCAGTCGGACACTCCCGGTCAACAAATTTAAATAAATAAATAAATAAATTTCTATCTTACAAGAGTCTAAAACAGGTGAATTTTCCATGAGTAAAAGAACTAACAAAACCAATAACTGTTGAGCAGTGTTGGAATACCAACACTGTGATAATTAGCAATATACATCTGCAAATAACTTTACTACTTATATGCATAAAAGTACAAAATGGGAGGTTCCTCCCACACCAGAAAGTAGACTTTTTTCCTTTCCAACCTACCTCAGGTAGATGTAAAAGATCCCACAGCACCTATCAAAGAGTAGGGTTTTTAATTGATATATACATTACATGTTATTTACATATTTACATTATTTACATCTATTTACAAATCTCCATACATTATAAACTTCAGTTTAAACATCCCCCCCAACTCTTTTATCCACAACCAAAACATTATTTTCTCCAGAATCTTTGTCAAAGTCCATGTTCTATTGTATTTAATTTCATTTAGTCTCTCATTCCATATAGTCTATAAAATATAGAATATTACTCTGTCCATTTTCTTTATGTCTTCATGTTTTCATGCACCATAATAACCAAATTCTATTATGTCCATGTTTATTTGGTCAAATTTTAACAAACTTTTCACCCTATTATGTTTACACATTTCTTTCCACAAACTATTAACTTTTCATGTTTCAAAAACACATACTCAGCCACATTTGTTACATATTCTATCTTGCTTTTTCTTGTATGGCATATTTGCCTTAACCAGCAATTTCCTAATAGGCAATCTCCATAAATATCATTACATTCTTTAATCGTTTTGGAGTTATTGCATCTCATCATTATGGCTTTTTTCTTATCTATTTCTAAATCTTTCCATGGATCAATGCAATAAAATGCTTTCATAATATGTAAGTACCATTCCTTTCTATTTTTCTCACATATAGTCTTTTTTATTTTCCATAGCACAATTTTGTTTTGGTACTCTTTCATTTCTTCATTCACAATGCTTTTACTTCTATTTTTTAACTTCCATTCCTTCCCACAGTTCTTTGCATTTATAATATAGTAGCATTTCTATGAAGTTTTATTTTCCTTCATAATTTCTTTTAATACCTTATATAAAATTAAAGAAGTTGCATGTACTATTGGGTTTATTAAACCCCAGCCTCATTGCTCTTCTTTCATATATATAATCCCTCTCTTGACTGGGTTCAGTCTAGAAGCCCATATAAAAAAAATGTAATCATCATTAGTTCCATTTCATACTTCACAGGAATCATAGAGATATTAGCAACATAAGCAACTTTTCCTATTATCATGGTGTTCAACATGTGTGCTTTTTCCTATATGAAAATCTATATGATTAACAAAAAATAGTCATATCTTTTACTTCTTTGAGCACATTATCCCATTGTTGTTTACATTCATTCGTTCCAAATATTATTCCCAATATATCTATATATATATATTTAATTGAACTCAATACTTCCTATCGTACCTTCAAAACCAAATCCTTTACTTTTCTTCTTATTTATTCTCAAACCATTTTTTAAATTTATACTATTTAATTTTTCATTTATTTTTTTCCATCCATACTTTATTTTTGACAACTAACCTAGCCACTGGGGATGCACAAGCCAGTGCATTTCTTTGTGCTGGTCCCAAGCCCGGATAAATGGGGAGGGTTGCGTCAGGAAGGGCATCCGGCATAAAATTGTGCCACATCACACATGCAGAAAACTGTACAGAAACTCATACCAGATCGGTCGAGGCCCGGGTTAACAACGACCGCCACCAGTACTGTTGTCCAGCAGGGTGCTGGCGGAAATTGGGCTATTGTTGGCCGAAGGAGGAGAAGAGGCGGAAGGCATGCCCAAAGGCAGGTAAGGGCTAGGACTGTGATAGTGAGGGTCAGAACTTTGAATGTAGGAAGTATGACTGGTATAGGGAGGGAGCTAGCTGATATGATGAACCGAAGAACGGTCGGTATATTGTGTGTGCAAGAGACCAGATGGAAGGGGAGCAAGGCTCGGTGTATCAGAGGCAGTTTCAAATTGTTTTATCATGGTGTGGATGGGAGGAGAAATGGCGTAGGCATTATCCTGAAGGATGAGTATGCTAAGAGTGTTTTGGAGGTGAAAAGAGTGTCGGATAGAGTGATGTTTATGAAGCTGGAAATTGATGGTGTAATGATGAATGTTGTTAGTGCATATGCTCCACAAGTTGGGAGTGCAATGGATGAGAAAGAAAAATTTTGGAGTGAGTTGGATGAAGTGGTGATGACTGTACCCAAGGGTGAGAGACTGGTGATTGGAGCAGATTTCAATGGGCATGTTGGTGAAGGGAACAGAGGGGATGAGGAAGTGATGGGTAGGTATGGTGTTAAGCAAAGGAATGCAGAAGGTCAGATGGTAGTGGATTTTGCAAAAAGGATGGACATTGCTGTGATGAATATGAATTTTAACAAGAGGGAGGAACATAGGGTGACATACAAGAGTGGAGGAAGATGCACATAGGTGGATTATATCTTATGTAGAAGGGCCAATCTGAAGGAGATTGGAGACTGTAAAGTGGTGGCAGGCGAAAGTGCAGTTAGGCAGCATAGGATGTTTTTTTTGTAGGATGACATTGGTGATCAAGAAGAGGAGGATGAGTGTGAGGGCAGCACCAAGGATCAAATGGTGGAAATTGAAAAAGGGTAATTGTGAGGTGATGTTCAGGGAAGAGTTAAGACAGGCACTGGGTGACAGTGAAGAGTTACCGAATAGCTGGGTAACTACAGCAGAGCTAGTAAGAGAGATGGCTAGAAGGGTGCTTGGTGTGACATCTGGAAAGAGGAAGGAGGACAAGGAGATCTGGTGGTGGAATGAAGAAGTACAGGAGAGTATACAGAGAAAGAGGATGGCGAAGAAGAAGTGGGATTGTCAAAGAGATGAAGAAAGTAGACAAGAGTATAAGGAGATGAGGTGCATGGCAAAGAGAGAGGTGGCAAAGGCTAACGATAAGGCGTATGAAGAGTTGTATAAAAGGTTGGACACTAAGGAGGGAGAAAAGGACCTGTACTGACTGGCTAGGCAGAGGGACCGAGCTAGTAAAGATGTGCAGCAGTTAAGGATGATAAAGGAAAATGAGGGAAACGTACTCACAAGCGAGGAGATTGTGTTGGGCAGATGGAAAGAGTACTTTGAGGGGTTGATGAATGAAGAGAATGAGAGGGAGAGAAGGTTGGATGATGTGCGGATAGTGAATCATGAAGTGCAGTGGATTAGCAATGAGGAAGTAAGGATAGCTATGAAGAGGATGAAGAACAGAAAGGCTGTTGGTCCAGATGACATACCTGTGGAAGCATGGAGGTGTTTAGGTGAAATGGCAGTGGAGTTTTTAACTAGGTTGTTTAATGAAATCTTGGAAAGTGAGAGGATGCCTGAGGAATGGAGAAAAAGTGTTTTGGTACCGATTTTTAAGAATAAGGGTGATGTGCAGAGCTGTAGTAACTACAGAGGGATTAAACTGATCAGTCACAGCATGAAGTTATGGGAAAGAGTAGTGGAAGCTAGGTTAAGAAGGGAGGTGATGATTAGTGATCAGCAGTATGGTTTCATACCAGGAAAGAGCACTACAGATGTGATGTTTGCTCTGAGAGTGTTGATGGAGAAGTACAGAGAAGGTCAGAAGGAGTTGCATTGTGTCTTTGTGGATTTAGAGAAAGCATATGACAGGGTGCCTAGAGAGGAATTGTGGTATTGTATGAGGAAGTTGGGAGTGTCAGAGAAGTATGTAAGAGTGGTACAAGATATGTATGAGGGTAGTGTGACAACGGTGAGGTCTGCGGTGGGAGTGATGGATGCGTTTAAGGTGGAGGTGGGATTACATCAAGGATCAGCTCTGAGCCCTTTCTTATTTGCAATGGTGATGGACAGGTGGACAGACGAGATCAGACAGGAGTCCCCGTGGACTATGATGTTTGCAGATGACATTGTGATCTAGAGAGGAATTGTGGTATTGTATGAGGAAGTTGGGAGTGTCAGAGAAGTATGTAAGAGTGGTACAAGATATGTACGAGGGTAGTGTGACAACAGTGAGGTCTGCGGTGGGAGTGATGGATGCGTTTAAGGTGGAGGTGGGATTACATCAAGGATCAGCTCTGAGCCCTTTCTTATTTGCAATGGTGATGGACAGGTGGACAGACGAGATCAGACAGGAGTCCCCGTGGACTATGATGTTTGCAGATGACATTGTGATCTGTAGTGAGAGTAGGGAACAGGTGGAGGAGACCCTGGAGAGGTGGAGATACACTCTAGAGAGAAGAGAAATGAAGGTCAGCAGGACTAAGACAGAATATATGTGTGTGAATGAGAGGAAGGATAGAGGAATGGTGAGGATGCAGGGAGTAGAGGTGGTGAAGGTGAATGAGTTTAAGTACTTGGGATCAACAGTTCAGAGTAATGGTGAGTGTGGAAGAGAGGTGAAGAAGAGAGTACAGGCAGGATGGAGTGGGTGGAGAAGAGTGTCAGGAGTAATTTGTGACAGACGAGTACCAGTAAGAGTGAAAGGGAAGGTCTACAAGAGGGTAGTGAGACCAGCTACGTTATACGGGTTGGAGACAGTGGCATTGACAAAAAGGCAGGAGTCAGAGCTTGACGTGGCAGAGTTGAAGATGTTAAGATTTGCACTGGGTGTGACGAGGATGGACAGGATTAGGAATAAGTATATTAGAGGGTCAGCCTAGGTTGGAAGGTTTGGAGACAAAGCCAGAGAGGCAAGATTACATTGGTTTGGACATGTGCTGAGGAGGGATGCAGAGTATATTGGGAAAAAGATGCTAAGGATGAAGCTGCCAGGTAACAGGAAAAGAGGAAGGCCTAAGATAAGGTTTATGGAAGTGGTGAGAGAGGATATGCAGGTGGTTGGTGTGACAGAGCAAGATGCAGAGGACAGGAGGAAATGGAAACAGTTGATCTCTTGTGGCGACCCCTAATGGGAGCAGCCGAAGAAGAAGACTTTATTTTTAACAACTAGTACAATATCATCAGCATAATTATACATGATTGGCAATTGTACTTCCTTCATCATTTTGTATCGACTGCTTCTCACTATTACATTCATAACTAATGAGAAAATTACACTACTAGCTGGGCAGCTCTGCTTTATTCCACATTCTATTTTTATTTTTTCCCCAATCCACCCAAAGTTTTGCTTACATTATATGCCTGAACAATTCCCCATAATGATTTATATTGAATATTATCATAGGCTTTATTTATATCCCCTATCATAACCTTTGCTTCTATATTTTTGTTTATATCATCAATTATTTCGCTTATTATCCATATAGCTATTGACTTCCTTTGCCTTTTCTTCCGAATACATTTTGGTCATATATTCTATCCAGTTTTGTAACCTTTTTGTTCCTATTCTCATAAAAAAAAGTATAATCCATATTATTCAATTTTATAGGTCTCCAATTTTTTATCTCCTCTCTTTTCTTTTTTAAATCTAAATTTTATAACTCCTCTGCATATCTCTTTCTCTTTAATTCCAGTTTCTAACCATTCATTCATAACGTCTACAAAAATTATTTTTTGCCACTCCTTCATTTCTTTATATATACCATATTCAATTCTGTCCAGTCCTGTTGCAGAATTCATCTTAATATATTTTAGAATGTCATTCAATTCTTTCCTAGTTATTTTTTTTGTTCTAAATACTCATTATCTTTATTTGTTTCACCTTTAGAAATTTGTTCAATGTTTTCTTCTCTTTTAACAAATAATTCCAATACATATTGTTTAATTATTTTGTATATCCCTCCTTGCTGCTTATTTGCTTATCTTCCTTATTCTTTAATTCTCTTTTTATTTTTCCTTCTTTTATTATTTCACTCAAATATGGTGCTACCTCTTCATTCTTTCCATGTAAACAATATTTTTTATTTATATAACAAGTTGTTAATTTTAATTTGATTCATTTTATATATTTGTCTTTCTTTTTCATAAAAGGAAATTTTCTTTTCTAAGTCTGTGAATGTTTCTTGAATTAATATCTTATATCTCTCTATCTTTTTCTTTTCTTCTTTTCTTCCTTATACATTCTAAAAATACTTTTTTATATCAAGCCTCCAAACAGTCCAATTCTCATAAAACTCTCTCATATTCAGATGATTTTTCCATAATTCCATAAGTCCTTTTTTCTCTTCTAAACCTAATTCTTTTTCATTAATTCCCTTTATTCATTTTCCTATTCTTATATATTCTTCATTTTCCTGTACTTTAACCCATATAGCCACATGATCCAAAAATCCAGCATACTTAACTCCTTTTTTTTTTACTTTTAAACTATCAGACATTAAAAAATAATCAATTACTGTCCTAATTTCATTCCTTTTGTAGGTCCAGTGGTTATTCTCCCATACACTTAACTTTCGACTTCTCGTCATTTCTTTAACCATTTTAACACCAGAATTGTTATTTTTTCTTAAATTACAATTAAAATAACCTACTACTATAATGTCCATATTTACAAAAACATATTCAAGAATATTTCTAAACATAATCTCTCACTCTTTTTTGTTACATATGCATATAAAGCTTTAATTCTATACACATATTTTTCTATCTCAAGTCTATTACTGTAAGTCATCCTAGTTTCACTATAGTTACATCTAATATTTTAATCCTTTCTTGACATACTATATATATATATATATATATATATATATATATATACCCAAGCATGTTTCTTTCCCCATGTTCCAAACTACTGCACCATTTCAAAGCTTTTCAGTTTGTGTTCTTTCTTCCTCTGTTAATGATCTGATATCTTCTAAAACAATAATATGCGCATCTACTGTAGCACACCATTGTAATATACCTATTCTCCTTTTAAGATTTTTTTCACACTGTTCACATTTAAAGCTAATATTTTCAGATTTAAGAACAGTTGGTCTAATAAAATTTTTATCCCTTTACTTTCTTATTTTCTCTAAGCATTGTATTTTAGAATTTTCTTTTCCTTTCTATAACTCTTTTCCCTATTGAATTATTTTTATTTCTTACTGGATGTCAGCCAGCTTCTTCCTCACTTGTCTCCTCTGTTTCTTTTTCCTTCTTACTTTCTTTATCTTCATGTACAACCTCTTTATCGATTGTAGGGTTGTAATTATGCATTTTTCAGAGGTAACTTTCTCTCCTTCAAACAATCTCCTCTGAAAGTTTTCCTTTGAACCCATCTTTGTTTCAGCTACAATCTCCTTTTCTCCAATGTCACTGTTTTTCTGCACCCACATCATCAGAAAAAAAACTTCTGGTTGCAATTCTATCATTTAAACTACATTTCCAGCAACTTTCATTCCATTTTTAGCAAAAGCTGAATCAGCCCTCTTTTCTCCCTGTTTCTTCAGGCTATCTCCACACCTGGAACAGGAACAGGAAGTCCATTACATCACACACAAATGCTTCCCCCTACTACCAAGAGTAGGGAATGTTCCCCGATGCACTAGTCAAATTTCCCATAGTAATATAATTACCACCTTGCATCTCCCCTGAAAAGAGGCTACTATCCTAGTGGGACTAAAATGGTCAGCAAACAATAAATAAAACTAAATAAATAATAAAATAAATCATGTCAGAAGGACAAGCAGACTAATTACTGTAAGTATCTTCTTCTGTAATTACCTTGTAATTACTCACTTCTGAATGGCAGCCTTCCATCATAGATTTAAACTGATTAACCTCATTGTTTGATTACAGTATTAACAAAACGAAGGCAAAGCAATATTTCCAGAATCCAGGCAAAGCAAACAAGGCATTCAGAGAAAGCAACATATAAAGGCTTAATTCATTTTTATGAGCAGAATGCTTTATAGCTACCAAAATCTAAGAGAATCAGATACTGCATGCAAATAAATGCATAAAGTACAAACAGAATGGAGTAATATAACCATGAAACAGTTAAAACATTTCTAAAGCAGTTTAATTTCCATCAATTCCATTTAACAAAGTTCATGTAGTATCAGAATGCAGAGCTACCATCTAATTTAGGATGGAACTCTGATTATAATTTAAAGTTAGCAGTGGGAACTATGCATATGAAATGTAAAAGTATACGCTGTCCATTCTTTATGTATAAGAAGAATAAAAATAAAATAGAAATAGTTGAACAGTTAAAATATAACTAAAACAACGCCAGTAGCTGTCTTTAGCAATGCTTACTTAGTATTAAGGTACTGAATTATGTTTTTGATTTAGGTTGATGCTCTTGTTAGGGTTCAAAGTTAGCAGCAGGAACTATATGTAGCCAGAATGATGACAAACATATACAGCTTTAAACTTTTACATAAGAATAAAATAAAATAGAAACATGTCCATTGTTTTGTGATTCCAAACAGCAGTCTACACAGTATTTAATGCTTAATAGCCACCTAAGCAGTGCAGTTAACAGTAAAAGACTGCAAAAGTCTGAGTGAGATCCGAAGAAGAATAAAAATATATGAGTTCCTAGAGATCAGGAACATACTGAAAAGAGTTACTTCAAATTGTCCAACACTGAGAATTTACCAAAAAAACCTGAAGTGGGAGTCTTTACCAGAGCCAAATGGAGCAAAAAGTGAAACTTGGCTATGAATTAAACTACAGTATTCATACTTGGTCAGAAGACTGGTATGGGAATATCACACTCAGGAATTCCAGTTTCTCACCAAAGACAGTCAATGTTGCAGGAAAGTTATGGTTGGTGAGTAGCCATTCTAATGTTATAATTGATAATAACATTAAAAGTAATTATAACAAAAAGCCCCAAATGACTAGTGAGAAGTCCCAGAAAATTCCATGATTACTTGGCTTTTACTTATAAATTCTAAATTATAGAAAATGCTAATCCTTGGATCTCACCTAGATGCTTACTGGAACAACAAGTTTAAAAAGGCTAGCATGGGGTTACAAGCTGAGGAAAGAACTCCTTCCAAATTCCTGTAGGTAACAAGTACAAATGATACTGGGGTAGAACAACTGTCGACTACTGGCCTAACTTTAAGCACATAATAGGATTCTTGTATTATGTCATTTTAACTTTGATAATGAATTGATTTTACTTTTGGCCATCACACTTTTGGTGGAGAACAATACTCTAAATACTGCAGCACAAGATGTTTAAGGGGGTGGCAAACCTTTACTTTTATACTGTGCTTTAAGTCCTTTTAACCTTGTGAAATATTTTTAATTTATTTACTTAGCCCTTGTAGACCAGGCTTGTAACCTCTTTTCAGGGTTGATGCAAGGTTGAATTTATTTTACTAGGAGAAACATGGAAAGGCTTCAGGAAACATCCCTTACTCTTTGGAGCTGTAGATGGCACTGGAGGGCTCCTACAGCAGTTAGGAAGAGGTCTAAGAGAAGCAGTAGCATGGAGGAGGAGATAAATGCTATGTAGAGTTTGGAACTGGAAAGTGAAAATTTGGGAAAAAAATATCTTTGATATGGAGCTTCAGAATGTAAACAAGGATTTCTACATGGTGGATATTACAAATGAGCAGTGTTTAGCTGTCTCCATGGAGAAAGGAGTAAGCCAGTCTATTGGAGTGGTGTAGAAAATAGAACTGGTATCAGGAGGACTCACAGATGATGTTCTGTTAAACATAATTGAGCGGGATGATCCAGATGACAGTTATGCTGTTTCATGAGCTGAGATGGCAGATAACTTTCTCAGAAGGGCTGAGGATGGTAATGTGGAAAAGGAACCAGGTGATGTGGGTTCATATTAGAAGAACGAAAACCCTAAACCGCAAATGCTCACATGAGCGAAAATGCCAGTGATCAAAGTTGCTATTGTGGGGGGCTGTGCTCCCCACACCCCAGACTAACTATATATTCTAACTCCAAGGTTGCACTACAGTGAGGAAAGGGCAAATATCCCACTCCTCACTGTAACATGACCCCGCAATCCCACTTTCGATTCCCAGCATTTTCGCTCATGTGAGCGTTCACGGTTTAGGGTTTTTGTTCTTCTAATATGAACCCAGTGATGTGCAGCAGAGAATGGAACAGTTAAAAGTTATGCAGAAGTAAAATAAAGTAAAATAGGAAAGCATCAACAAACTGAGAAGGTGTCTGGTTTTGTGGCAGTATATAATACAGTATCAAAAACATATGCAGCAGTTACAGCAGACAAAAAAGGGGAGAAGCAACAAACTGTAAGTAGAACTGTTTTTAAAAAGAAGAAGACCAACTGGGAGAATAAGAACAAAAAATGACACTGTAATAGACAGATCATATGTATGGGACAATTTGGTAACTGTTCTGGGTTTTAAACCTCAAGAAATTTGGTCTTTTGTACACATTGGGACAGAGACTTTTTGTGGCGTAACATTTGAAACTGATGGACCGATGATGAAATTTGTGGAACTGTGTAACAAAAGAAAGGATATTTATCTCTAGAACAATTATTTGTTTTCTTGTAGTAACTTAAATGTTAAAAATACTTTGCAGTTTAGAACTGATGAACTAGAAGAAAACAATGTTAAAAAATGGATGCAGGGTGAAACTGTTAATAATATTGTGAAAGTTAGAGATGAGAAAAACTTATGGAATAGAAGCTAGAGGTTGAAAGCTGGTTTGAAATGTGAAAAAAAATCACGGTGAAAGACTTGTCAAGTGCTACTTTCATGGGTGGTCATAGGGGGATATTGAGATATGCATACCATTCAACCTATTAGCATATAAAATCTGGACAAAACCTAGAATAATGGGGAGACAAAGGCCCCAAAATAGTGACAAATGTTAAATATTGCTCTTATAAACTTAGGAAGTTGCTAGAATAATAGGCATTGCATTGGCATGCATTTTCTGAATGATATGACATCTGAAATTCAAATGTCTGTCATTATTTAGTGACATCAATCCTTAATAATTTTTCAGAAAACCACAAACTTTATGAAGAACAGATCAAAAAATATGAAGCAAAAATCTGGACATTCTTTAAAAAAACTGTACATTTGAGAGGCATGCTGGGCAGCTTAAATCATGTTTCATTTGGGGGGACTTTTCCTATTTAATTAATGGTTGTGACAAAGTACAATATAACTAGGGTGGGGAGAAAGGACATACAGCAAGAAGATGTGTGCCTGAACGCAGGTTGTGTAAAAAGAAGGGATACTTTTGGATGGATTGTCAAGAGCAAACAGTAAATTATGAAAATAGAAGGGGAAAGGGAAGAAATCTTATTCAAGGAAGGACGGGAAAGTTCTAGCCAGTGAAAAATCTGATTTTGATGATCAAGGATTATTTGTACATAAACTCAGGAAAATATTAATTTGAGGAAAGGGTGAAAACAAGAAAATAAAAATTCAAAAATATTTTCCCTAAACTAAAAAGAAAAAGCAAAATTTTTACAGAACTTTCAGTAAATGTGAACATTATTATTAACAGTATAAGACGGACAGAGGCACTGGAATGGTTGCTAAATGTGATATGGATGTTATTCTGTTAGAGGATGTAAGATTCTTGATAAGTGAAGAAAGACTGCAAATTGAAAAATTGTGTGGCAGAAATATAATCTGGAACTTAGGATGTGAATGTTGTTCTGGAGTGGTTGTGCTGTGTAACAAAACAGTGAAAACATTAGATGTAACACTGGTAAGGATGTGAAGGTTAACTGATGTGGATGTGAGGTAGAGAGTACATAGGTTCATAGGTTCATATGTAGGTACTAGGCTATCTGCTCGAGGGCATTTATAAGCCTAGCCAGAGTGTGTCGGCTTTCTCCGCCCCATTGATTAATTAACTGATCCTCTGTCAAACAGAGCCAATGAAGTGATCCCAGGGGTGTATTTTCTGTTACCCATCCACTCATCAAGGTTTCTCTTGAAGAATGTTAGTGAGGGGCTCTGCCTAATGTAGTTTGGAATTTTGTTCCAAAGCATGGGGAGTCTCTATGACAGGAATATATCCCTCCAGCATGTTCTATTTATTGTTGTGGTGAGGTTTAGCTCACTAGAGTGCGTGGCTCGCAGTGACTTGGATTTCTTTAGGTGGAGCATGTCCATCAATTCTGAGTTGGACATGGCTTTGTAAGTCAGGCAGAGATCACCTCTGAGTAAGCGATATGCCACGGAGTACAGCCGGAGTTTTTTCAGTCAGGCTGCATAGGACATATGTTTGAGGCCAGTAATCCTCTTGGTGAGGTACTTTTGTGGTCTTTCCAGCTGTTGGAAGTGTCTTGTGTGGTACATTCCAAATGGGGCATTGTACTCTATGATGGGTCTAATGAGTGACGAGTAGAGGGGCACTATAACCTCTTTATTTCTAGATGCAAACCCTTTAGTAATTAGATGGGCCACATAGAAAGATTTCCTAACTACTTTGGCAATATGATTGTCAAAGGAGAGATTACTATCTACCTGGGTCCCCAGATCTCTTATTACCTCTTCTGTATTAAGGGGGCTGCCACCTATGTGGTAATTTGTGGGTGTTTTGTTTTTCCCAAATGGGATGACTATGCATTTTTTAGCATTTAGCTTGAGGCCATGACTTTGACACCAGGTGTCCGTCTCAGTAAGGCACTTTAGGAGGATGTCCGTTTCAGCCGGAGAGTCAATTATGGCTCCCAGTTTGCAGTCATCGGCGAACTTGGTTAGCTATAGTCCTCCTGTGTTTGCCTGTACTTCTGAGAAGTATATGCCAAACAGTAGGGGTCCCAGGACCGAGCCTTGCAGGACACCACTTGTGACTGGTTTAGAGTCGGACCTGGAGCCCGCTATTCTTACCGTGTGAGTTCTGTCTGTAAGCCTGTTGGCAACCCATCCCGTGAAGTAGGAGTTTATGTTCAGGCTGGTGAGTTTTTCTGTAATACCTGAGTGGGGAATGGTGTCAAAAACCTTGGCGAGGTCAAGGTAGGCTATGTGAACCACCTTTCCCTCATCTATGGCCTTGGTGACTGTCTCAAAGAAGTCAACCAGGTTTAGTAGGCATGATCTGCCCTTAACAAAGCCGAACTGGATCGGGTCAAGTGTTTGGAGGTTCCCAATGTCTTTGTTAATGAGTTCCATGATGATGCGCTCCATAGCCTTGCAGACTAGGCTAGTCAGGCTTATGGGGAGATAGTTACCAGGGTCAGTTGTGGCCCCTCCTTTGTGGAGAGGAATAACCGTTGCTGTGCGCCATTCTATCAGCACGTAGCCTGTGGAGAGACTGAGGTTGAACAGCGTGTTTAGGTGGAGGGGTTAGTTCATTCTGTAGTTCATGCAAAACGCAGCCTGGGACACCATCTGGTCCCATTGACACTGTGTTTTTGGCTTTTGTAAGGGCTGTTTTCACCTTTGCATCTGTGAGTTTGCACTGAATCTATCTACCAGGATGTTGGCAATATCAGTAGGTTCAGTATATTTTGTGCTATTTTGCACTAGTTCAGTGCATATCTGTGAGTTGCCACTTAGATTCTTAACATAGCTAAAGAAGGCTTTGTGGTTATCTTTTGAATCCTTGGCTATTTTTCTTTCGAAGTTAGCCTTGGATGATTTCATGAGGGACCTCAGTTTCTTACTGATACTGATCAGGGATGTCTTTCCTTCTTGGTTTTTAGTGTTTTTCTGAACTAGTTTCCTCCTTCTATTGTATAGCCTGTATATGGCAGGGGTCCACCAAACTGGTTTCCTTCTCTTAGATGAGTGAGTCTTGGTTTTGCTAGGGATGGCATGATCCATGCATCCTTGTATGTGCTCATAGAGTGCATTTGTAAAGGTTTCTGCATCTTGGGCAGCATTATCCTTTAGTGTGGGGGCTGTGAAACTTACCACCTCTGTCTTAAGTAAGGTGAAGTTTTCTTTAGAAAAGTTTTTTTACTGTGATTTCCTTAGTTGGGGGTGGTGGTGGGGTGTGGGCATCCAGAGTGATTAGTTTATGGTCTGATTTAACCAGTGATGGGTTGACCTCCAGTGTGGAACACCTGTCGCCCATGTTGGTAATGACCAGGTCCAATATGTTTTCACCTCTGGTAGGGGAGATTACCAGGTGATCCAGGGCATTTGAGTTGATGAATTCCAGGAAGCACTGGGCCTGGGAGTTTGTACTTGAGTAGTTTTCCAGTGAATGGTAGGGTAATTGAAATCGCCCAATATTAGGGTGTTCGGTAGGACCTTCATGTTTTCCAGTGTCTCCAGTAAGGTGGAGTGGTGGTCCTGGGTCATGGAGGGTTATCTGTAGTAGGCCACCATTTTCATTTCAGATTTGCCCGATCTTAGTTGCAAATGGGGGATCTCAGAGGTATCATGCTGCGCCACTAACCTGGAGGTGTAGGTATCCTTGATGAATATGGATACACCCCCTCCTTTTGTGTTTCGGTCCATGTTCTGTGGCCAAAACGTGTGGTATGAGTTGTAGCCCGGTAGTGCTGGGGTGCTCTCTGGAGCCTTGAACCAGGTTTCAGTTACTGCACAGATGTCGACGTTCTCCATACTGAGGAGTGCTTCGAGCACGTGCATTTTGAGATTTAAACTCCTGGCATTGAGTAGCATAACCCTCAGTTTTTTTGTTAATTGTGCTGTTTATGGAGGTGGGTTTGACTTTTGAGCCTTGCCTAAAAAAGGCACTATGGGGCAGCAAGAGCCTTGGCCAGTATTCGAAAGCCTAGGGGTGACAGGTGCAAGCCATCTCTTGTGAAGCAATGTGGCTTGTCGAGCATGTTGTCCCAGGCTGACAGACACTGGATCCCCTTTGAGTGACACCAGAAGCTTAGCCAATTATTGAAATTGATCATTTTTTCTTTATACTGAAGTATCATTCGTGGTGAGGGCAGGATGCTACTCAGGGTCAGGGTCATACCAGCCTGGGCTACAGGATCAGAGAGCTCTTCCATGTCTCTTTTCATGTAGTCCAGGGAGGTACATCTCAGGTTATTCACACCAACATGACCAATGACAGAGTAATATTTGTACTTGTTCTGGAGTGAGCTGACTGCTTGTGTTATGTGATGGATTCGGGATCCCGACAGGCAACTAACAGTAACTTTCTGCTTGTCCAGCCTAGTGAGTGGGATGTCAGTGTGCCTGACTATAGACTCACCTATCACTAGTGTGTTAGGTATGTTATTTTGCCTTAAGGGCTGTGATTGTGCGGCACACTGATTTTGTGTTTTATGTGTTGCCTGGTTTGTGACAGGAGGTGCAGGTTGTTTGGGTGTCTGCTTTGGAGGTTTCTGATGCTTTTGCAGGTTTTTATTTAGAGCCTCCGAGTATGATTTTGTGTATTTATGTGTATTTTTTGCCAGTGCTGTTTTAGTAGGTCTGTGTGCAGCTGGAGGTGTGGTGCAAGTGTTAACCTTCTCCTCTTGACTGTCTGTTCCAGTCTTGGGTGAAGACAGCTTAGTTTCCAGTTTGGCTGCATAATTGCATTTCTCGCATATGTTAGTGTTTTGTGGTAGGAGGAGAGGGTTGTCTGTGTACATGAAGCAGTTGTAACATTGCCTCAGGATACCCAGATTCACCAGCTGGACTGGAGAGTACACCTGAAATTGCCCTTTGGTCATGCTTGAATAGAAGGGTGAGCTGCTTAGTCACTTGGTTGGTGAGAGGTGAATAAAGAGCCTTGCCCTGCTGAGCAATCAGTGTCAGGGTATATTAGTGCTTGCTATTAGGTCTGAGCAAGTGCTGGGCTGTAAGATGCTTTTTGAGTGCTTAGGTTGAGAGTTAGACTAGTTTCAAGGGAAAAACTGAAGAGGAGACTTAGTGGAGCAGGGAATAATTTAATTGTAGCTAACCAGCACTGCTCGGTGCGCAAAACCGTGCAAACACGGTTTTTATAGTAGGGAAATGAAAGAGATAGAAATTAGCCCAAAATGGCCAATAAACTACTAACTTCTGGGCTGGAACCACTCCTCCAGGGACAGATAGGTTGCTCACAGCTTCCTTCTCTCACAGGTGAACAGAGAAACTTCCTTCTATCCAAGTAAGGTATGGGCAACTCAGAAACTAGTATCACAGCCCTGAAATCAGCACTATCCTAAAAACTGGACTATACTAGCTTAGAAAGGTAAGAAACAAGGAATTTTTTTGGTTTTTTGTTTTTTTGAAAAGACAAGGCAAAAACAGTAAAAAATACACTTAAAACAACTTTAAATGACTACAAACTATCAGAAAAAGCTATTGCACTTTAGTGTGTAGCCTACAACAGTTAAATTATTTAAACAAAAAACAACTTTTTAAAAGTGCAGGCAGTCAAATAAATACAATATGTGAAAAAAACAAGCTTTTAAATCACAATAAACACTGGAAAATCTGCGTTTAGGCGGAAAACATTTAAGTACAGCAAGAAAGTACAAAAACTGATACTTAATCACTCCAAAGTCTCCCTTCTAAGCTAGAAGGCTTGTATCAGTTTAAGGCTTTCTAGTGCTACCCAGTAGGTTAGTTACAAGAAAGATGTGAAACAAGCGCAGATGTGGTCTTTTAAACCAGAAAGTTGAAAGAGACGGACAAACTGTCCAAACGGTCAATAAACTACAATTTCTGGGCCAAGACAGGCTACCTAGTGCTTACCACTCCCACTGATAAGCTAAAAGGCTTTCCTCCAACACAGAAAGGCTTGGGGGGGTCAGAAGCTTACCAACAGTCCTGGATACAGCAACTCTGTATCTGGACTAGGCTAGTTACAGGTAAGGTGGGAAACAAGTGCAAGTGCGGCTTTGAAACCAGAACATTGAAAGAGATGGAAAAAACTGCCCAAACGGCCAATAGCTACAATTTCTAGGCCAGGAACCACTCCTCTTGTGGTAGATAGGCTACCTAATGCTTACCACTCTCACTGATAAGCTAGAAGGCTTCCCTCCAACACAGAAAGGCTTGGGGGGGCTCAGGAGCTTACAAAGAGTCCTTGATACAGCAAATCTGTACCTGGACTAGACTAGTTACAGGAAAGGTGAGGAACAAGTACAAATGCAGGCTTTTAAGCCAGTAAGTTGAAAGATATGGAAAACTACCCAAATGGCCAAATAAACTACAATTTCTGGGTCAAAACTGACTCTTCCCGTGCAGGATAGACTACCTAGTGCTTACCACTCCCACGGATAAGCTAGAAGGCTTCCCTCCAACGCTGTAAGGCTTGGGGGGCTCAGAAGCTACATGTTTATAGAATTCTAGCATCGTATGCATATATAACCAGCAAAGATAGAGATAATCTGTTTCATCAAATATTAGACTGTGTGGTCGTTAACGTGAAAATTATAATTACAGGGGACTTTAATTTGGATTCATGGGGAAGATGTAAAACGAAAGTGAAAGATGTAAATAATACAAGAAGTAATAAAATGTGGTAAATTAGCTGCATGGAATAAAAGTCAATGGACTTATAGAACGGGGCACTTGGATCTGAAATTAATTATTTATATTATCAGAAGGTGTGGGGTAACAGATGGTGATATACTTGTGAAGGGTTTTTCAGACCATTTAGCAATATGTGTGGAGGTGATGGAAGAAAAGGGGTATATTAACACTGGAAAGGGAATAAAAAGAATAAATGAGAAATTATGAAATGAAATCAGAGAGTGGGAACTACTCCAATTATGGAAGGATCATATGGTTTCTTCCCACATTCTAAAGACATGCAGTAGGTGGCTTAGACACTCTAAATTGGCCGTAGGTGCGAGTGCATGTATGGATAAAATACCATGACAGGGCTAGCCAGCCAGTGGTGTGAACCTTGGCTCAAGATGATTGTCACTGTTAAAGTGACACCCCAACCCCATCTGCAAAAATGGGAAAAAGGAGTTGAGGATGGATGAATGAATATAACCATGAAGGACTTCTATAAAACTGGTCTGAAAGGTGGATTACATTTAAAAAGAAGTATAAAAAGTGTTTTTTAATGGCAGGATAATGTAAAAACAGGAAGAGAAAGTGAAGTATGGGAAAATGTATAGAAATTTGTTATAAATTTTTGAGAATAATACAAGGGAGGATCATGGTATGGAGAAAGAAATATGTCAAAGAAATCAAGAAAAAGTTAAGGCATTGCTGTTTAGGCAGAGATCTTATTTACAAGGGAGAAGGGAGGAGGTATTTGCATATTGTCCTAAAATAGTAAAGGAGGATACTAGTATAATAAGTGAAATGAAAAATGTAAAAGGAGAGGTAAAAGAACACCAGAACCAGTTATGAGTATTGTAGTACAGCATGTGGAAAAATACATATAAGAGTAGAAGGAGAGGATGGAAAGTAAAAAAAACACAAATTCCAGAACGAGTTAAGGAAAATTTTGAAAAAGTGACTTGGATGAAGTACTTAGGAAAGTACATGTTGATACAGTATCAGGCACAGATGGTAAAGGATATGGAATGTACAATAAATTAATGGATTCATAAAGAGAGTATTTTGTAAATATACAGAATGAATGGCTGTAGGAAAAGTTTGTTTATGAAGAGTTATGTAGTGGGATATTACAATTTATAGAGAAGAAAGATGAGAAGAATAAAATAAAATATTGGAGACCAATCACACTAAAAAATACAGATTATAATTTTTATCGGAAAAATAGAGAGAGAATCAAAGGAAGGATGAGGGGTATTGTGGAAGAAAGTATATATGGTATCAAAGGGAAGAGATGTAAAGTTCATGTTCCTCAAAGTTCCTCAATGTTCCACATTGAAATACTCTGTCACACATTCAGTGTTAGGAATTTTTTAAGTGAAATCCATGGTAAATAGAAATGAATCATATTAGTTCATTAATAGATCTTCTTTATAAATAAAACCAGCATATTTTAATCATCCTATCACCTTCCTAGTTGAAGTTGTTAGTAAGCGGTTAGTATTTGTTCCAAAGTGTTCCTCATTTTGGAGATGGAAGGTAGAGAGCTTTGATGTCAAGAATTGTTATTTGTTGTGAGAGAAATTGTGGATGATATTTTAAGTAAAAGGGAGAATGTGAAACTTATGCTAGGTGATATTAGCAGGGCATTTGATACAGTAGGACATGATGCTTTATGGGATGGTACAGAGAAGTATAGAGCAAGTAATAGAATTAGGACTGAGTGTATGGCAGCATATCAAAATAATAGAGAGTGTTAGTGAATGAGTGCTTAGTAAAGAAATATGCATGAAGTGTGGTAAAAGACAAGGATGCCCCACGAATGGAATATTGTTTGCACTGGTGATGAATGCGATATTGAGGGAAGTAGCTTATAAAATGTACGATGCTAGATATATAATGTAAAAGGAGGTCATGATTCCTGTAGTTTTGACATATACAGATAATAGAGTTGTATTTGCTAAGCACAAAACATCAATGAGAGAAGTGTTGGTGTGTCTGAATAGATGTTTAAAGGCAATAGTAGTGATCTTGAGTAAAGACAAAAATAAGGGTTTGTGTGATGTGGTGAAAATTGGGGGTGTACATTTTTCAATGAATGAAGTGTCTTTGCTAGGGATAAAATTTGGGGAAAATAATGATGTCCTGATATAGCTTAGCAAGCTCCTGCCTGGTGCCCTGCAGAGTTCTACAGCAGCAGAGAGAGAAAAGAGAGACTTTGGACTGATTAAGTATCATTTTTCTGCATTTTCTTGTTGCCTCTATCTAATTCCACCTAAAACGCCGATTTTCTAGAGTTTCTGTGATTTAAAAAGCTTGTTTCAGCTACATATTGTACTTATTTTATTGCCTGCACTTTAACAAAGTCATTTTTGTGTTTAAATTACCTGTTTAACTGTTTTAGGATACACACTCAAGTGTGATAGCCATTTATGTGCATTTAAAGTGTTTTTTGATTGTATTTGCTTTATTTTCTGAAAAAAAAAATATATATATATATACTTGTTTTCCCACCTTTCTAAGCTAGTTTAGTCCAGTTTTCAGGTTAGTGCTGAATTCAGGGCTGTGTTACAAGTTTCTGTGTTTGCCCATACCTTACTTGGATAGAAGGAAGTTTCTCTGTTCACTGTGAGAGAGGGAGCTTTGAGCAGCCTATCTGTCCCTGGAGGAGTGGTTTCAGCCCAGAAATTAGTAGTTTATTGGCCATTTTGGGCTAATTTCTATGTCTTTCATTTCCCCTGCTATAAAACCCACATTTACAAGGTTTTTGTGCTAGTATACAGTTCAGCAATCTCCTGCCTGGTGCCCTGCAGAGTTCTACAGCAGCAGAGAGACAAAGGAGAGACTTTGGAGTGATTAACTATCATTTTTCTGCATTTTCTTGCTGCCTTTAGCTAATTCCGCCTAAAACGTCGATTTTCTAGAGTTTCTGTGATTTAAAAAGCTTGTTTCAGCTACATATTGTACTTATTTTACTGCCTGCACTTTAACAAAGTCATTTTTGTGTTTAAATTACCTGTTTAACTGTTGTAGGCTACACACTCAAGTGTGATAGCCATTTCTGTGCATTTAAAGTGTTTTTTTTATTGTATCTGCTTTATTTTCTGAAAAAAACAAAAAAAAATACTTGTTTTCCTACTTTTCTAAGCTAGTTTAGTCCAGTTTCAGGTTAGTGCTGAATTCAGGGCTGTGTTACAAGTTTCTGTGTTTGCCCATACCTTACTTGGATAGAAGGAAGTTTCTCTGTTCAATGTGAGAGAGGGAGCTTTGAGCAACCTATCTGTCCCTGGAGGAGTGGTTTCAGCCCAGTAATTAGTAGTTTATTGGCCATTTTGGGCTACTTTTTATCTCTTTCATTTCCCTGCTATAAAACCCGCATTTGTGTGGTTTTGCATGCTGGGCAGCGCCGGTTAGCTAGGGTATAACTATTCCCAGCTCCACAAAGTCTACTCTTCAAATTTTCCCTTGGAACTAGACAAACTTTCAACTTAAGCACTCAAATCATTCACTTTACATCCCTGCACTTGCCCAAAAAACATAGCAAGCACTAATAAACCTTAGCACTAGACCCCCCTATACTGTAGAGAAAGACAAGACTCTCTATTCGACCTTACCAGCCAATCAGTAAAAGAGTTCACTGTACCTATCTAGGCATGTCTAAAGGGCAGTTTCAGGTGTACTCTGCAGTCCAACTGGTGAATCTGAGCATTTTGAGGCAATGTTACAACCCTCTCCTCCTTCCATCAAACACTAATACATGCGAGAGATGCAATTATACAGCCAAACTGGAGGCTAAGCTCTCTCAACCCAAGACTGGACCAGGCAGTCAAGAGGAGAAGGGAATTACTTGCATCACACCACCAGTCTCACATAGACCTATGAAGCCAGCACTGGCAAAAAACACACATAAATACACAAAAACATACTCAGAGGCTCTAAATAAAAATCTGCAAAAGCAACAGAGACCTCCAAAGCAGACATCCAAGCAACCTCCACCCCCCAACACAAACCAGACAACACATACTTCACAAAACCAGTGTGCCACACAATCACAGCCCTTAAGGCAAAATAACATACCCAACACACTAGGAATAGGTGACTCTATAGTCAAGCACACTGACGTCCCTCTCACTAGGCTGAACAAGGAGAAGGTTACTGTTAGTTGCCTGTCAGGTGCCAGGATCTGCCACATAACACAAGCACTCAGGTCACTCCAGAACAAGTACAAATATGACTCTGTCATTGTCCATGTTGGTGTGAATGACCTGAGCTGTACCTCCCTGGACTACATGAAAAGAGACATGGAGGAGCTCTCTGATCACGTAGCCCAGGCTGGTATGACCCTTTCTAGCATCCTGCCCTCACCAAGAATGATACCACGGTATAGAGAAAAAATTATCAATTTCAACAATTGGCTAAGTTTCTGGTGTCATTCAAAGGGGATCCAGTGTTTGTCAGCCTGGGATGACATGCTCGACAAGCCACGCTGCTTTGCTAGAGACGGCTTGCACCTGTCACCCTTAGGCTTTTGAATACTGGCCAAGGCTCTTGCCACCCCATAGTGCCTTTTTTAGGTAAGGCTCAAAAGACAAACCCACCACCGTAAATACCACAAGTAACAAAAAACTGAGGGTAATGCTGCTCAATGCCAGAAGTCTAAACCTCAAAATGCACACACTCGAGGCACTCCTCAGTATGGAAAAAATCGATATATGTGCAGTAACAGAAACCTGGTTTAAGGCTCCAGAGAGCACCCCAGCACTACCAGGCTACAACTCATACCATACATTTTGGCCACAAAACCCAGACAGAAATACAAAACGTGGGGGAGTATCCATATTCATCAAGGATAACCACACCTCCAGGTTAGTGGCACAGCACGATGCTTCAGAGATCATCCATGTACAACTAACAACGGGCAAAACTGCTATGCAAATTATAGCTTGCTACAGATCACCCACCATGTCCCAGGACCCCCACTCCACATTCTTGGAAACACTGGGAAACATAAAGGTCCTACCAAACACCCTGATATTGGGTGATTTCAATTATCCAAACATTAACTGGGAGAACTACTCAAGTACGAACTCCCTGGCCCAACATTTCCTAGAATTTATAAACTCAAACGCCCTGGATCAACTGGTTAACACCCCAACCAGAGGTGACAACATATTGGACCTGGTCATCACCAGCATGGGTGACCGGTGTTCCACACTGGAGGTCAATCCCTCGCTCGTTAGATCTGACCATAAACTAATCACTCTGGATATCCACATTCCGCCACCACCCCCAGTCAAAGAAACCACAGTGAAAAACTTTTCAAAAGCAAACTTCACGTTACTTACGACCAAGGTGGGAAGTTTCTAAGCTCCCATGCTAAAGGATAACGCTGTCCAAGCTGCAAAATCCTTTACTAATGCACTCTATGGGCACCTACAAGAATGCATGGATCGTGCTATCCCAAACAAAACAAAGACTCACTCATCCAAGAAAAGGAAACCAGTCTGGTGGACCCCTGCTATAAACAAGCTATACAATAGAAGGAGGAAACTAGTACAGAAAAGAGTAAAATCCCAAGAAGGGAAGACATCTCTTATCAGTATCAGCAAGAAACTACGTTCCCTCATAAAATCATCCAAGGCTAGCTTCTAAAGAAAAATTGCCATGGACTCCAAAGATAATCACAAGACATTCTTTAGCTATGTCAAGAATCTAAGTGGCAATTCTCAGATCTGCTCAGAGTTAGTGCAGAATGGCACAAAATACACTGAACCGACCGATATAGCCAACATCCTGGCAGACAGGTTCAGTGCAAACTTCACCCCCCTCTCACTCCCAAAAGGACCCATAACTATACCAGAAGAATGTAGTGCCCCTGAAATCACAGATACTCAAGTTAAAACAGCCCTTTCCAAACCTAAAAACACAGCATCAATGGGACCGGACGGTGTCCTAGGCTGCGTCCTACATGAGCTCAAAGATGAACTAACCCCTCACCTAAACACACTGTTTAAACTCAGCCCCTCCACAGGCTATGTGCCCACAGAGTGGTGCACAGCAACGGTTATTCCACTCCATAAAGGTTGAGCCACAATGGACCCCAGGAACTATCGCCCTATAAACCTGACTAGCTTGGTCTGCAAAGCTATGGAGTGCATCATCATGGATCTCATTAACAGAGACACTGGAAACCTTCAAACACTGGACCCAACCCAGTTCGGCTTTGTTAAGGGCAGATCATGCCTCCTAAACCTGGTGGACTTCTTTGAGACAGTTACCAAGGCTATAGATGAGGGAAAGGTGGTCCACACAGCCTACCTAGACCTCACAAAGGCCTTCGACACTACTCCCCACTCAGGTATTATAGACAAGCTCACCAGCCTGAACATAAACCCCTACGTCACTAAATGGGTTGCCAACTGGCTTACGGACAGAACCCACATGGTAAGAGTTGCAGGAGCTAGGTCTGACTCTAAACCTGTTACAAGTGGCATTCCCCAGGGCTCAGTCCTAGGACCCCTCCTGTTTGGCATATACTTCTCAGAGGTGCAGGCAAGCACAGGAGGACTATGGCTCACCAAGTTCGCAGATGACTGCAAACTAGGGGCTATAATTGACTCTCTGGCTGACACAGACTTCCACCAAAAGGGTCTCACCGAGCCAAATACCTGGTGTCAAAACCATGGTCTCAAGCTAAATGCCAAAAATTGCATAGTCATCCCCTTTGGAAAAAACAAAGTACCCACAAACTACCACATAGGTGGTAGCCCCCTAAATACGGAAGACATAATAAGCGATCTGGGGACCCAAGTAGATAGTAACCTCTCCTTTGATAATCACATTGCCAAAGTGGTTAGAAAATCCTTCTATGTGGCCCACCTAATCACAAAAGGGTTTGCATCCAGATCGAAAGAGGTCATTGGGCCCCTCTACGCATCACTCATCAGACCCATCATAGAGTACAATGCCCCATTTGGGATGTACCTTACAAGACACCTGCAACAACTGGAAAGACCACAGAAGTTTCTCACCAAGAGGATCAATGGTCTCAAGCAGATGCCCTATGCAGCTCGACTGAAGAAACTCCAGCTGTACTCGGTTGCATACCGTCTACTCAGAGGTGATCTCTGCCTGACATACAAGGCCATGTCCAACCCAGAATTGATGGACATGCTCCACCTAAAGAAAACCATATCCCCTCGAGCCACACACTCCAGGGATCTAAACCTCACCACAACAATAAATAGGACGTGCTGGAGGGATAGATTCCTGTCCCAGAGACTTCCCATGCTCTGGAACAAGATTCCAGTTTACATTATGCAGAGCTCCTCGCTAATCCTCTTCAAGAGAAACCTTGATGAGTGGATGGGAAACAGAGAGTTTACCCCGGGGATCACTTCAGTGGCTCTGCTGGACAGAGGCACAGGAAACTAATCTAAGGGGGTGGCGAAAGCCAACACATTCTGACTAGGCTTATAAATGCCTTCGGGCAGATAGCCTAGTACCTACCTATGAACCTATGAACCTATGCAATGAGGGGTTGATAAAATAAATGAAAGAAATAAGTCTTTTGTGGAGGATATATAGATTAGCATTTAGAAAAAAGTTTTCTCTGGTGAATTCTTTATTAATGGAAAAATATCATATATGTCAAATGTTATATGAAAAGGAACTTGGGCAATTGCTGCTTTCTTTAATATGGGGTTCAAGAATAAACCCAGTGAAAGGAGATATGCTGTATATGAGTGAATATGAAGGGGATTGAGGGTTACTAAATCTAGTTGGTTATTTTGCTTCTTTAAACCTACATAGAGAATTAAAGTGGATAAAAAAGGGAATGAGAAATTGATACTGGCACTGCTTTTTATTTTTGCTCACAATTGTCCTTAACAGTACTGCATAATATGGCTACTTTACACCCTACATTGCATCTATTTCAATATATGATCTCTTAGTTTGAGTCAGAACTGCTGCCCCTGACCAACCTTGGTGTTAAACATAGAGAAGATATTCCAATTCATCTGAACATTCTGAGACATTTTTACCAAAGGTTTGCATAGCAGAGTCTCTAGAGATCTCTGTACCACAGTATTCCACAGTACTGATAACATATCACTTTGGGCATCCTTGCCTCTCCTGATACTGTCACACCTGACTGAATCTCTGTTAAAGACCAATGATAATATGCCTGCATCACAAGATACTGAACAGCAACTGAAGAATCAGTGAAAGAAATCAAAAGGAAAGCAAAACGCGTTCCATAATGTGTAATGTGTGTGTGTGTGTGTGTGTGTGTGTGTGTGTGTGTGTGTGTGTGTGTGTGTGTGTGTGTGTGTGTGTGTGTGTGTTGTGTGTGTGTGTGTGTGTGTAAGTGTGCATGTGTTGGCTGGTCTCTGGGCAGCCTTATTGGGTTTATGTTAAAATTATTCCTTAGCTGCTCCTTTCTGAGTACTACAAGCATCACTTTTGCTTGTTGTGACAGCCATGGACCCTTCTTGCTGCTTTTCTTGTATTCCTTGTACCATTCCTAACTGGTGATTTCAGATTTCTTTTTGCCTTTCAGATTCTAGTTATGTGACTTTCTGCAGAATATATTCGACATGTGTTGTCTTATGTGTCATAATTTTTCTCAGTATGTTAAAGTTAAATCCTCTTCTATTTTAGTTACCTTTCTCACATATTTTCAGACATTTGTTTTAGAATGTACACATACTTTACTACGATTTGAATGGAGGAGTCTATTTTTTTGTTTGTCAGTTGCTTTGCCATAGTTTATAGGTTCATAGGTGTTTACTAGGCTAATGACCACAAGGGCAATTTTAAGCCTAGCCATGGATCCCAAACCTCTAACATGTTCTGGTATCCTTGAAAAGTGAAAGCAGAGTATTTACTTTTTTGTGGCAAAGTAGTTCTGTTCTGTTCTTATTTGGGGGGTTTTCTTCTGTTTAATAATTGTGTTTCTAGTTTAAATGCAGGATTAACTGCATGATTCCTTTCCAGCATTTAACATCTCATTTTTACCTTCTTAGCTTCTTGCCCTTATGTGGGGCAGCCACAGTGGTGCAGCGGTTAGTGTTGCTGCTTCACAGCAAGAGGTTCTCTGGTTCGATTCTCGGCTAGGGTGCCTTCTATGCCGAGTCTGCATGTCCTCCCTGTGGTCACATGGGTTTCCTCCAGGTGCTCCAGTTTCCTCCCACATCCAAAAGACATGCTGTAGGTGGATTGGACACTCTAAATTGACCCTAGGTGTGTGTGTGCCTTCTGTGGAAGGTTGGGTGCCAGGCTGGCAACTTGACACTGTAAAACTACACTGCCAATCATGAGCAGACAGGTGATCCACTGTGGCGAGTCCTAACGGGGAAAAGCCGGAAGAAGAAGCTTCTTGCCCTTATGTGATACTTTGGTTTTAATTCTAGCTGGGATTCATATTCCAGTTGCTCTGTACATAGCATGCCACTGTAGGATAAATGGCCACACGATGGAATATTGTGATTTTGATTACCAGCTAGTCCTTTGGAGCAGCACAGAGCAAAATACAGGAAATGGTGTATGCAAATGACCACATAATGACATGAAAATTAAAAGGTGCACAATCTAATGGGTGTTTAATGAGATGCAAATGAGAGCTTCTGAAAGCAGGTCATGATTCATATCTTTAAGGAACATCAGATGTGCTTCACTAGAAGATCAAATAGCATGTGGAAACTGTCAGTGCTGCTAAAGCAAAGATGCACAGAGCAGGAACAGTCATAAACTGACCCTTACTGACACTTGGCACCACTACCAAATACTCCTCAGTGTGACACACTGGCAGGTGGGGTGAATGAAAATGATACTGGCAACAGATTACATGTCAGCTAACTGACCAGCAGATGACAGGCCATTTCCTGTGTGGCTAGAGACATCCTACTGATTTTAGTTAACGTAGTGCCAACAAACAGGATCAGAGCGGATATGTGGATTTCATATACTACTGGAAACTAAGGCATGTGTAGCTTTTACCATACTTACAGAGGCCTTTCAGAGACAAACAGGAGATACATTGGCTATATGCAATTTCCACATCTGGGCGAGTATATTTTAACTTGGTGGCCTTTGAATTGCACACACCTATTATAAATTTAAGTTTAAAAATTCCTCCCAATCTCATCTCATCTCATGTATTCATTCTACTCTACACTGAAGGTTTAAAACTAGGAAGGTTCTCCCTTTAGACTCTTAAAGCCCGAGTTAATTTCTGTTGCATATCATTTGTTGCATATCATGTGATTTGTGACAGGCGAGTACCAGTAAGAGTGAAAGGGAAGGTCTACAAGAGGGTAGTGAGACCAGCTATGTTATATGGGTTGGAGACAGTGGCATTGACAAAAAGGCAGGAGTCAGAGCTGGACTTGGCAGAGTTAAAGATGTTAAGATTTGCACTGGGTGTGACAAGGGTGAACAGGATTAGGAATAAGTATATTAGTGGGTCAGCCCAGGTTGGAAGGTTTGAAGACAAAGCCAGAGAGGCAAGATTACATTGGTTTGGACATGTGCTGAGGAGGGATGCAGAGTATATTGGGAAAAAGATGCTAAGGATGAAGCTGCCAGGTAACAGGAAAAGAGGAAGGCCTAAGATAAGGTTTATGGATGTGGTGAGAGAGGACATGCAGGTGGTTGGTGTGACAGACCAAGATGCAGAGGACAGAAAGAAATGAAAAAAGATGATCCATTGTGGCGACCCCTAATGGGAGCAGCCGAAAGAAGAAGAAGAAGTTTCTGTTGCATATCATCCACTCACTTAAGGTAGACTACAATATTCAGAGTATTAGTCCACTTTTTCCATATTTAAAATCTACATTTATTTCAAAGTATTTCCTGGTATTTTTGCTGGTATTCCACCCTTGCAGATGTTGAGTTCCTGCACTTTGGGCTCCATTTTAGTGATTTTACCATTAGTGAAGTTAAGTCTGTACTCTAGTGGAGGTAGAGTAGCCTTATCTCTTCTGAGCTTGGGAATCAGAGGAGACTTTATAGTGTGTTATTGTGATTGGCCAGTTGACTATTTTTCTTGTTTGCTGATTTTCTTTGCCTGTATGAAGCATCTGTGCATCTATAAAGCTTGGCTCATTTACATGGAGCTTATCAATGTTTGGCAACCATGCCATTGAGATTTGAGTGCACTTGTTTCAGTCCATCCAAGAGAGATAAGTACTCCACATCAGTGAAATGCACTTTTTGTTGTGAGCTCAAAGTCCTAATATATTATTTCAGAATTATTTTCTGAGTTTCTGCATTTTCGATACTTTTAAATACTGCTTTAATTTTGCTGTATTAACTGCTGGGTTTCTGCAATTTTGCATTTATTTCAATGTGTCTGGTGATATTTTATTGTTATTATTGCTGTGTTCCTGCATTATGGGCTCCTTTTTAGTGATTTTACAGTTAAAAAGTTAGGCCTGCTCTCTAGTAGGAGTAAAGAATAGCCTGGTCTCTTCTGAGCTTGTGAATCACTGAAGAAACCTTAGAGTGTGCTGTTGTGATTGGACAGTGGGCTATTTTGCTTGTTTATACATTTTCTGCATGTATATAGTCACTGCATTTGTGTAGCACTGCTCATTATATGGCATTGGCTAGCAGTGCCCTGTATAGATGCAAGTACTTAGAATCCATCGTTCGTTATAAAAATGCAACCTCAGATATTTTCTGAGCACATGCTTGAGTGATGACCACCTGGTTTGTGCATAGAAGACTGTTGATCTGTAAGATTATACTGAGATTGTAGCTCTTAGCCAAATAACACCCAAGCAAACATGCTGTAAACCCCTATATTAACTGATTAGTGTGATTTCTGCACAGAAGACCATTGCTTCAACAGTACTGTGTTAAACATTGTACTTTCAATTAAATAGGAACAAGCAGACCTATTCTAAGCCTCACAGGTACAACACCACTTGTAATCCACACAGTAAACATCTGAAACCATGAATAAACACTTTTCTTCTGTCTCTGCAGCCAGAGTGGTGGAAATGGGCATTCTGACACAATGTAGCAACTGTGTCATGTTTACTGACAACCACCTGACTCTTAAACAATCAGATACAGTGTGTGAGACATGTGCTTAAACATTATCACTGGAGGCAAGGCTCTCACATACACCAATTACAATTACTAAACAGGTTGCCAGAAACACAGCACCACATTCTACCTAAAACTCACACTAAAGACTGAGCACATAGGTTAACTATATTCTGACACTCTTAAAAGTAATCTATTGAAACTTCAAAAGCCTCCTTAATGTAGCTATAACAATAAGCATCCTTGGCAACCTCACAAACATTGCACTAAAGCAACATCCACCACAATACATATAGCTTCATTTGGTGTCTAAACTCATAAGCCCATAAAACCAACCTTTAGACAAACAAATATTCTAGTCATTAGTAATTCTATCATGAGGCACACAGATGTTCCACTCACTAAGATGAGCAAGGATAGGGTCACTGTCAGCTGCCAGGATCCACCAGATCATTCACACACTCAGGTCCTTGAACCACAAGTACCAGTTTAATTCTATCATTGCACATGTGAGTTTAAATCACCTAAGATTTACCTCTCTGAACTATATGAAGAGACACATGGTGGAACTCTTGGACTGTGTGTCGCAAGCTGGTATGAGCCTAGCTCTGAGCAGCATTTCACCTTTTCTGAGGATGATGCTGCAATATGAGCAGAAGATAATTGACTTTAACAATTGGCTTAGTTTTTGGTGTCATTCAAAAGGGATAAAATCATTATCAGCTTGGGAGAATAAATTTGACAGACCATGCTGCTTCAGTAGGGATGGGCTGCACCTGACCACGTTAGGCTTTCAAATATTGGCTAAAACTTTGTCCAACCCCATAGTGCCTTTGTTAGGCAATGCCAACATAATAAACCTTTTAACATAGGAAAATCAACCAAGGATAATCTAAAGATATTATTGCTTAATGCCAGAAGTCCAAATAAAAATACCAGTTCCTGCAAGCTGTCCTCACTCTGAAGAATATAGATGTCTGTGCAGTTATGGAAACATGGTTTAAAGCCATGGAGAACACACCCTGCAGCATAAGGTTGTAATGTCTTCCACACATTTAGATCAACTACTGCACAGGAAGACACAAAATGTGGAGGTGTCTCAATGTTTACCAGAAATTGTGACACCTCAAGGCTGGTCAAGCAGTATGTTGTGTTTAAGCTTCTCCTTGTTCAACTCACTATACGCAAAGTCCCATACATATTGCATGCTATTATATCTCTTTCTATGACCCAGGATACATATACCACATACCAAAATAAATAGGAATCACTCTGCATTGACCCCAACACTATACCCCTGACTGATTTCAACTACCCCACTATAAACATTCCAGTAAGCAGGCCCAGAGATTCCTGGACTTTATCAACATGAATGCCCTGGACCAGCTAATTTGTACACCCATGAGGGGCACCAACATCCTTAACCTGATCTTCACAAACATGGGGAAACTTTGCAACCACCCATGTACAGTGTTCTCCCTCATTAGATTGTACCATAAAGCTGTATTCTTTGAAATAAAACTAAAACATATAACGCTGTCTAACTCACAAATGTTTAGGAATTATTCCATAGCTAATCTTCTGCTACTGAGTAATACCCTGGAAAATTTTAAGCCTTTCAAACCACATGAACCCTTCTGTCTCAGCAGAATTGTTCACAGAAACCCCATACAGTCATGTAAATAGCTGCATTGAGGCAGCTGTACTCACTCAAAATTGTACAAGACTAACTCAAAGAACAAACCATCCTGGTGGAATCCCAACATCAACAAGTTGTATGACAAATGGAAGAAAACTATGGCCAAAACTATGAAGTGTAATGCCCAGCAAGGCAAGAACCCCCTCATCAAGCTAAATGAGCCATTCAGGAGTCTTATCAAGTCCACCAAAGTCAAATTTGAGGTAAAGATAGCCTCAGAGGCAAAGGATAACCCCAATGCCTTCTTCAGCTATGTCTGCAACCTCAAAGGTAATACACAGAAATGTGCTGATATAATTCAAAATGGAATTACTTATATGAATCTGGAAGATATAGCAAACCTACTGGTTGATAAATGTAGTTCCAGTTTTGCCCTACCTTCCCCCCCAGACACCTCCCAAGAGATACCCTTGACCATAAACCCCTGGGTATCACTACCAAACAAGTCTTCAATGCATTCTCCAAGATGAAAAATACTGCATCTATGGGTGAAGATAATTCTCAGGATGCTTCCTGAATAGCATGAAACATGACCTATTGAGCCCTCTAAAATTACAGTTCAACTTTAGCCTCCTAACTGGCTTAATGCCTACCAAATGGAAAATTGCAGCAGTTATCCCTCTGCACAAAGGCAGGCCATCTACGGGTAAATATAGATCCATAAGTATGACTAGTCTCATCTGTAAAGCCATGGAAAAAAATCATCATGCATAGTGTAAATAAAGACATAGGAAACCTTCAGGCACTGGATCTAATACAGTCTGGCTTTGTCAAAGGCAGATCATGCCTACTCCACCTGGTGGACATTTTCAAAATAGCCACCAAAGCTATGAATGAGGGCAAAATGGTACACACTGCCTATCTTGAGGGCCTGTCACAGAGTAATAACTGGTGCCAGAGCCATGGTCTAAAACTGAATGCCAAAAAATATATAATAGTATCCTTTGGAAAGCTAGTCACTCTGAATAATGACAGGGAGACAACATTCCTAGATGTTAAACTTAGAAAGGATTTCACCCTTAGTAAAATGATTTCCACCATTTTTAGAAAACCCACTTTTTCCAACACATATTTACATTTTACCAGCTCTCATCCCATACATCAAAAGAAGAGTGTTGTAAAGGGACAGTTTGTCAGGGCAGCCAGGATGGTGTCCGAACATGAGGATTTTATAAGGGAATGTGAGAACATCTCTGGTATGTTCCTGTTGAGGGGATATCCCGATGCATTTATTGACAGAATTCAGCAAGAAGTAATAACGAAAAGAGAGTCCGGGCATTTCAAACCAATACTAAGAGAGGGCTCTACAGCTATTATCATTAAGGAGAACGAAAATGAAAATGCCTTAGGGAATAATTCGTTCCTGTTTACCTTTAGCATTGATTGGAAGGCCATTAAAAACATTTTTCATAAAAATTGGAGAGTTTTAATGGAAGATCAAGAATTAATTAAATGTCTTGGTGACAGGCCCAGATTTACATACAGAAGGGGGCAAAATTTAAAAGACCTTTTAGAGAGAGTGAACCACAAGACAAACAAACCAGTTAAGGGAATGAGTAAATGCGGGTGCTGCCCCTATTGTAAATTTATTTCAACTGGGTCAAGGGTTAGCTTGGCAGGAACTGAATACAAAATTAATGGCAGTTTCAACTGCAATTCCAAAGGAGTTGTTTACGTGGCCACATGCAGACATTGTCCTGCTTTTTATATCGGAAAAACCGACAGGGCTTTTAAGAAAAGAATTTATGAACATGTCCATGCCATCAACATCAATGACATGAACAATGCTTTGGCCAAACACGTTGATTCATATCCTGAACACTCCTTTTTGTTTTCAGTTATCCAACAAATACAGCCAGCTCTAAGGGGAGGGCCTTGGCAATTGCAACTAGAGGAGCAGGAGGTATATTGGCAAATTAGGACTTCATCATACACACATCCGGGACTTAATGAGTTAGTCTCTATTAAATGCATCTTGAAACTAAAAGCCCTGCTAAGATAGAATAGGGGTGGGTCTAATGGAAGTTAAAGGACCTTTGACCATAGATGTTATGTTATTGGTTTAGGTTGATACAGTTAATTGAGACATGTCTCTCTATAACCCATTGGTTTATTTAGGCTCTATTGGGCCTTTTGGAAATATCTTATAACCCCCCCCCCCTTTTCTCTGGTTTGAACATATTTCCAAAGTTTAGTTTATGATAGTCTTTTTAATACACACTAGCATGCTGTTTTAATATTTTAATGCATAGAGGTTTCTTAAGTGCAATAGATTGTCATTGGTCATTGTATTTTTGACTTTTACAGATTTTACAGTTTACATGTTATACATGATGATTTCTAAACTTGTAATTACAAAGCGTTTCTATTTACATCTTATATGTTTCGTACTTTTAAGAAGTACGAGTGGATTAGTTTTGGTTAGTTTATTTATTTATTCATGTATTTAATCATGTATCTAGTTAATTTTTTAACTAATTTACTGAATCCCAAAGACCTTAATAAGAAATGGGTTAGTTAAGGTCACCATCCTAATGCATTCAGATAGTTACATGCATTATAAAAAATTTAAAACAATTTTTTAAAAAATGTAGTTTTATAAAGATATACTTTTTACTACATATATACAAAAACATTTTTAGACTGTTTATCTGACAAGAATGGTTTAGATCATGAGGTGGACCGGTTAATAACAATTAATAATAATAACATATATTTTGGATTAATTTATTTTATTTTATTTTATTCTATTTCATTATTGTATTAAACTTGTTAATTTTGGTAATTATACACATACTTTTTAATTGATTTGGATTAATTTGTATATATAGGGGTGTGTGATGTTGCATTTCCTGTGATCTGAGGAAGGTGGGGAGATTGCTCTCTACTGAAAGCGCTTATCCATAATAAATCGTGTTTTTGAAGTTGCAGAACTCGTGTTTCCAGGTTCATTTGCTCGCCTTTGCCACGTTCTATTTTTTCACTCTGAATAATTACCATATTGACAATACCACCCTAAGAGTAGGCCCAGTGGTTAGGGACTTGGGAAATATATGGCTAGTGACTTGGCCTTTGACCATCATGTGTCTGCTGTTGTAAGGAAATCATTTTATCCTCTGTAACTTAGAAACATGAGCATGGCATCCAGGTCCAAGGATGTCATTGTCCCATTGTACTCAGCCCTCAATAGGCAAATCACTGAGGACACTTCTCCCTTAAGTATGTACCTAACCAGGCATATGCAGCAACTGGAATACTCTCAGAAGTTCCTAACAAAGAAAGTACAAGGTGTTAGCCACATGGAATAAGCAAATTATTCCATATAGGTTCATAGGTGTGTACTAGGCTAATGGTCCTGGAGCCTTTACAAGCCTAGCCCATAGAAATGCCCTGGCATTGTGCCGCCTGATGTTAGTTCCCAGTGCATCTATCAAACAGAGCCACTGGAGTGATCCCTGGGGTGAGCTTTCTATTTCCCATCCACTAATCAAGATTTTTCTTGAAGAGGCCAGTGAGGTGCTCTGCTTGACATGTATGGGAAGTCTATTCCAGAGAATGGGCAGTCTCTGAGTTACGAACCTGTCCCTCTAGCATGTTCTGTTGATTGTGGTAATGAGGTTGAGGTCTCTGGAGTGTGCGGTGTGGAGGGATTGGGATTTCTTTAGATGTAGCATCTCTAACAGAGCTGGGTCAGACATGGCTTTGTAAGTCAAGCAGAGATCGCCTCTTAGTAGATGATATGAGACAGAGAATAGCTGGACTTTTTTGAGTCTGTCCATGTAGGACATGCATTTAAGGCCTAGGATCCTCTTTGTGAGGTACTTTTGTGGCCTCTCCAGCTGTTGCAAGTGCCTAGTGAGGTACATGCCAAATGGGGCATTATACTCTATGATTGGTCTAATGAGGGAAGAGAAGAGAGAAATGATGACCTCTTTCTTCCAGAATGCAAAACCTTTGGTAATGAGATGTGTCACATAGAAGGACTTTCTGACCACTGTGGCAATGTGGTGGTCGAAGGAGAGGTTGCTGTCAACCTGTGTCTCCAGATCTCTTATAACACATTCAGTGTTCAGTGGGCTCCCACTGATGTGGTAATTAGTGGGAACTGAGTTTTTCCCAAAGGGAATAACGACACATTTTTTGGCATTAAGCTTAAGGCCATGGTTTCGACACCAGTCATTGGTCTCAGTGAGGCCTTTCTGTAGGATGTCTGTATCACTTGGGGAGTTAATAATAGCTCCCAGCTTGCAGATATCTGCAAACTTGGTCAGCCAGAGTCCCTCCATGTTGGCCTGGATTTCTGAGAAGTAGATGCCAAACAGGAGAGGACCCAGGACCGATCCCTGTGGGACTCCATTCGTGACTGGTCAGCAGTCTGACTTGGAGTCCGCTACTTTCACACTGTGGGTTCTATCTGTGAGCCAATTTGCAACCCACCTAATGAAATAGGGGTTGATGCCTAGTTTGGTGAGTTTATCAATAATTCCTGCATGAGGAATGGTATCAAAGGCCTTGGCCAGATCAAGGTAGGCTGTATGAACTGCCTAACCTTCATCCACAGCTCTCATGACTGACTCAAAGAAGTCAACCAGGTTAAGCAGGCATGATCTTTCACATTGTGGGTTCTGTCTGTGAGCCAATTTGCAACCCACCTAAAGATATAAGGGTTGATGCCTGTTCACTTTGTAATTCATGTAGAACACAGCCAGGGATATTGTCAGGTCCCATGGAAGCTGTATTCTTGGCCTTGGACAATGTAGCTTTAACCTGTGCTGCAGTAATGCTGGGTGCCTGGCATTCTTCCAATATTGAGATTGGTTCTTTGTGGGGGGAAAGGGGTAAAGTTGGCATTAATCTGTCTGTCAGTGTGTTGGCAATATATGTTGGCAATATATGTTGGCTCAGTATAGGAGGTACCATTATGCAGCAACTCAGAGCAACTCTGGGTATTGCCATGGAGATTCTTGATATAACTATAGAAGGCTTTGTGATTGTTTTTAGTGTCTGCTGCAATTCTGCCTTTATAGCTGGCTTTGGAGGTTTTGATGAGAGATCTCAACTTTTTGTTGAGGCTAATGAGGGAATTTTTCCAGTCTTGGGACTTCACCTTTTTCTGCAACAGTTTTGTCCTTCTGTTGTAGAGTTTATTAATGGCAGGGGACCACCAGATTGGCTTCCTTTTTTTGGAGGAGAGCATCTTGGTTCTGCTGGGTATGGCTAGTTCTATGATTTGGCAGTCATGCATCTATTTTCCATTGGCATGGGTGCTGTGAAGTTAGCCACTTCTGTTTTTAGGAGTCCAAGGTCAGCTTTGGAGAAGTTTTTCATGGTGGATACCTTTGCGGGGTGTGTGGGTGAGATGTGGATTTCCATGGTGAGTAGTTTGTGGTCGGATCTAACCAGGGAGGAATTGACAATTGGTGTAGAGCAATGGTTGCCCATGTTAGTAATAACCAAGTCAAGGATGCTACTTCCTCCTGTGGGGGTAAGAATGAGCTGGTCCAGGGCATTGGAACTGATGAATTCCAGGAAGTGTTGAGCCAGTGCATTGGTGCATAAGTAGTTCTCCCAGTTGATGGAGGGGTAGTTGAAGTCACCTGGTATGAGAGTGTTGTGTTGGATCTTAATAGTTTCCAGGGTGCTTAGGAATGTGGCATGAGAGTCTTGGGACATGGTTGGGGACCTATAGCAGGCTATGACCTGAATTGCCATCTTATCCAATGTTAGTTGTACCTGGAGTATCTCAGGTGCATTATGCTGGGCTACTAGTCTGGAGGTGTGCATATCCTTTATGAATATGGAGACATCACCACCTTTTGAGCTTCGGTCCATGTTCTGGGGCAAAAGGTGTGGAATGAGTTATAGCCTGGTAGTGCAGGGGTACTTTCTACTGCTTTAAACCAGGTCTCTGTTACAGCACAAATGTTGATGTTCTCCATTTTGAGGAGTGCTATGAGTAAGTGCATCTTGAGATTTAGACTTCTAGCATTGAGTAGCATGACCCTCAGATTGCAGTTATTTATAGCTGTTACGGTGGTAATTTGGTCTTTGGAACACCGCCTAAAAAAGGCACTATATGGGTGGCAAGAGCCTTAGTCAGTACCCAGAAATCCTAATCTTTATACTCAGTCTCCTACAGACTATTGAGAGGTGGTGTAATCCCTGGCTTACAGTGCATCATCTGATCCAGTACTGATGGACTTGCTAATCATCTACAAGTCTAACAACATTAGAAATACCTGACTGAAGGACTTAAACTTTGTTTGCAACATAAGCAGAACATGTTGTAGGGACAGGCATGTGTTTCAGAGACTATCCATACTTTGGAAGAGGCTTTCCATCCATATGAAGCAAAGATTGTCCCTGACACTATTCAAATTCAACCTGGACCGATGGCTGGAGAATCAGAAATTTACCCCTGGAGTGGCACCTACAGTACTGTTGGACAGAGGCAGCTAGTAAATTATCTGCCACCTAAACCTAACTAGATGCCTCTGAGTTATTTATCTTGTCAGGTAAAATGGGAAAACATGTCTAGGCTTAAAAATGTCTACTAGTGTCAGTAGCTAGTAATCACCTATGAACTTATGTGCTCCCTCAGCACAAAACAGGAGAAAGTCACAAGCATGTGTAGATACTATGAAATTGGCCACCTCCTTGATAATAGTGAGTTCTAAATATTGCAAACATGAAACAATAAAAACGCACCTGGTGTCCATAGACAGAGGTATGTTAATAGGAAGAGATGTCATTTCATCCACTGCCAAGGCTGTGTGCGGCTCACAATGGTCGATAAGTAATGTCTTCGCACAGCACTTTCTCAGTGCATATAGTTCCCATATATGGCAGAGATTTTCTCTATATCAACTCTTCCTGCATAGGGAAATGTAATAGCATCACCTAAGTTTAACACTGTAAGAACTAGATGTAAATATAGTCAAAGATACATATGTTTCACCATCCCATATGTTTCGTACTGTTTCAGTAAGGAACTGACACATCATTGTAGAACATCAGTATAACACCACTGATGCATAAAAAAGAAACATCACCGATCAAGTGTTTGACTTTCTGAAGACATAGTTGTACCATCTGTATACATCTGGGTAGGTTCTTCTACCTTTTGCAAGATGTTCAAAGTAAGAGATTTGCTACCTTACATGATTACCAGAACCATGCAGATCATCCTTCCAATCAGGGGACATCTACACCCATTACAAGCTCCCTAGAATCAGCCAGCAGTGTCCAGTGATGATAGCCAGGCCAAGAAAGAGTCAGCATCAAAATTACAGCCGCAAACAGTGATAGGTAGAGTACACAGCAGTGCAGGAACAAAGTATGTTATCTGTTCCACCTCTAAAGGCCTACGATGAGCATAAAGTGGTAGTACAGTGCTATGTAGAACAAACATGATCTGGGCAGTGTTAATATCAGGATGCAATGGTCAGTGCATGGTTAAGTCATAATGTGCATGAGATACCTTCACGTATAGTATACAGAAGAATGTAGTGTGTCACAGTCATTATCATTTGCATAGGTCACAAGGGACATGATGGCACATGGCTGACATTACAGTCTAGGTGGAGGTATGACACAGGCATCAGAAATGTGTGTCTTGTAATGTGAGGTACTCTGTGTTAGGTACAATGTCTCTTGATGAAAGGAGGTGCAGTCACTGGACCATGAATGAATGGGATGCCACTGCATAACCATCTTCTGGGGACAGTGCTGTGGTCTGTAATTTAGGGCTATGGGTTCCTTGTGATAGGGATGTTTTGTTCTTATGAGAACATGATAATCATGGACTCTACTGGAAAAGTTTCCTGCAAAGGGAGGCAGATAGCTGTTGATGCTCAGTGTGGGGTGGCAGAGTACAACAATTTTAAAGTCACAAAAGTGTGTACCTTTGAATGCTCTCCTAAGATAACCACCTTAAACAATTACCCACCCCAACCATGGACGACATTACTAAAGGACACTGATGGTAGATATGAAAGCAATGTATTCCACTACAATCCACTTAAGACCTGGTAGAGAATCATCCCTGGAGTCCATGGCTTCATCAAGAAATTGTTATGGATGAGTGACATCCTTGGAGGACCCACCCACCAGTGCAATAATCGTCATGTCAGAATGAGTAGCAGCAGACCATGTCCAGATGATAGCCCTGCACATTTCCTAATTTCGGCCTAACACTACTCCCATATCAGGAGCTGTCTGTGACGTGATTTTTCAAAGATCCCCTGATAGGCTGCTGTATGGTGGCTATGCCCACAACAGATGCGGTGCACTTTTCTGTTGTACAGTCTGTAGCTGAGTTGTGGGTGAGGTTGTACTGTCACCCTAAATAATTAATGGAAGACCACCCAGGAAAGAGACCAACAGTACCTGTGTGTCATCTGTCTGTATCTTGATTTGTGCAGTGTCATCATCATCATTCAGCCCTGCATAGGTGCTGACATTAGCCTGTTTGTCCTAACCCTATCTCTACAGTTATTACTGAAGCAGTGATCCAGCCTGTGAATATACAATATAAGAGAGAACAGAGTGAATGTGAATACGCATTCTATATGTGAGGTACAGTACTATGCATGTCAACACTGATACAAATTGTGCAGCTATATAGCAGACACATAGCTCTACTGCCATTCCAATATGCATGCAAACCTGTCATATATGCGGGAAACATATGTAGTGGTGTTTGTGACCAGCTGGCAAAGAGTGCACCGCTACTATATACATGAAATATTAACAATACAATGCTTTGCCATCTGAGACATGTGAGGGCTGGCCATTTCTAGAAGCTGTGACCACTCAGCTGTGTCACTTTACAAGGACTTCTCAACACCCCACCTTTGCATCCTAAATTGGCCACCTTCCCTTCTACCACCAGACATATTCAACCAGGAAAACAGCAATAGTTAAGAATGATTTCCCACCAATGCATGTTATCACATTTACTGCTAGTGGGCAAACCCGAACAACTATGCCAACTGAGTTGTACAATGTGGGATTCAAACCTATGCATTAGAAACAAAACATATTTTCCACATAGTTGATTTCTCATCTTTGCCACAGAAGAAGTGCTTGCTGAACATGCTCATTGATTTATATATATATATATATATATATATATATATATATATATATATATATATATATATATATATATATACATATATAGAGAGAGAGAGAGATGTAGATATAGATATAGATATATATATATACATGAATGACTGAGGGGTTAACCAGGTATGTGTGTGACCTGACATGGTTCTGGTTTATACATTCATGTGTATGAGTATCATTGAGGTCTGAAGGCCAACCAAGGCCAGAGATGACAATTAGAATTACAGAAAAATAATATTGAGTGTACCCTGTGTCACATGGGTCTATATCAGAAGAGCGAATGCTTAAAATAGTGAATGCTCTTCTGTCGAACTGAAAAACATGAAAGCTGACATTGTCAAATGCACAGATCAGTGATTTTTTTTTTCCCAGGGAAAAAATTCGCTGATCCCAAAAAAAATAAATAAATAAAATTTACAAACAAAATAAAGTGGGGAGCTTTGCCTCCACACCCCCCAACTTAAATATACCAACTCCGAGATCACACCACAGTGGAGAAAACAGCAAAGTCCCGAGAACAGCCCAGTGATTATTTTTCCCTGGGAAAAAAATTGCTGTTCTGTGCCTTTGTCAGCTTTCATTATTTTCAGTTTGATAGAACAGCGTTCGCTATTTTAAGCATTCGCTCTTCTGATAGGAACCCGTGTCACACATATAATTCATATGACCTCCACTGCTATCCATACTTATTGTTATTTATAATTACGTTTGACATTTTTATATTTGTTTTTTAAAATTGAGTGGACAAGTATTAATAAAATTGGGAGTGTGCTAGATTAGAACCCAGGCCCACTTGTACTGCAGCTCTACACTTACACCTGCTACAACAGGAACATTTAAAAAACAGCTGTATAATTTCCTATTAATTATTAAGTATGCATGTTAACCATTGTGCAACGCCGCTTAGCATGTTTGTGTGGTGGCAAACCATAGAGGACACAATGTATCCATTTTAAAATCGTATGCTGTCTGCTTCCTGTCTGCAGTTGTTGGGGGAATGTTGCTAAATGTCATGTAATGCTGCTTAGTGGGTTTGAGCAATGGAACTCAAAAGAAGCAACAATGTATCCTTTTTAAAATTGAGAATGTCTGCATCCTGACTGCTTCTTGTGTGGGTCATTAGTGCAGGTTCGCACTAAGGTAAGCAATGCACAAATGTAATAAGCAGATCTCACTTTGTTTTACCTTTTTGAGCAGTGTTTATAGGGTTTCATCCTTCAAAGATAAATGTGGGACTTGAACCCTAATCTACAGATAGCATGTGCTGTGTTGATCACTGCATTTAACAGATGCGCTACAGACACATGTGACTCACAGGTGTTGTTTATGTATTGTTTATCATAGAAGTACATCACATGACATTTATTGTATTTATCCATTTCTCCTGTTTGCACTAAGCTGCGCACTGTGCAGATAGTGGTATTAAATATATATATATATATATATATATATATATATATATATATATATATATATATATATAAACAACATTACAAAATAAATGTTAATACATATGAAAGATTTTTACACAAGTCTGGAATTCAACTGTCACACAATGAATGTGCAAAACGCAGTAAGGGTGTCTTATCCCTCTTTGCCACAGAAACAGCTTTGCAGCAGGAATGAAAATCATTCTGCATACAAGCAAGTCCCAAACCATTCACAGTATTAACAAGACATATGACACTTGTATACTTCTGAGTCATAGGTACCTGTGTTAATTTCAGATGTAGTGCAATGAGTGATTAGACAACAATTTATGGCCACTGTTTGCAGCAATGCAACTCTGTCTTATCTTTGTATGGTATTCATTTTTCTCTTATCTGAGCAGTAATCTGAGACATGCAATCTGTAAGGCATTTTGTATAATTGTCCTTAAAAAGTATGAAAATATTAAATAGCAATAATACACAGTTTTCAACAAAGGCAGGGGAGTTTGGATAATACAAAACAGAAATGGAGAAATGTGTGCTGCTTCCTTACATTTACAACTTTGATACAATCACTTCTACACTTTGTAAGTGTAACCTGGCTGACACACCCAGTGGAGGTAAGGGAGTCTGAATTGCTGTTGTGTTTTCCTTCTCCCTACCAGTAATCATTCACAGTTGCAATCCATTAACAACAAACACTGAGGTAGTGCCTGCACTATCTTTACACCTGCTACACAGAGCCAAGAATTTGGGATTCAGCAATTCTAATGAGTTCTCACCTCATTTGCAGCTTCACTGTGCTCACATGCCTGAATCTACACTATAAAAAGGTAACAATGTAGCTAGGATCTTGAAGGTGAAGAGAGGTGTGTGTGTGGATAACACAGAAGAATATTATTATTACTTTGGATTCATCCGCACAGAAGGCTACTGATCTTGATAAGGTATGATTGAATTTTTCAATTATATACTGGATTTGCTCACATGTAACTAGGAAAATATATATTAGCAAATGCAATATGTATGCATTTCTTAGAAGTTGACTGATGGCATAGCCATTTTAGGCATTTTTGTCAGGGCATTTTACTTTCTCAGATACACAACCTTATTAACTTTCATCAGAGGTATTACTGTTACAACTGTTACTTTTTACATTATTCTATGTTATTTCAGCAAAATATAAATGTCCTATATTGTCAATGACACAGGAGGTGTGAGCCTTCTAGGATGGCCCATAGACACCTCTAGTGGAGTGCTGGGCATAAGTAGAGGTGACTGGCAATTGCACAGAAATTACTGTTCTGTGGTAAATGTGTACACATGTTCTGGGACAGATTAAAATCACTTATAACAATTGACTGATGTGTTATTCCTTGTTTGGTACAAAATGTCATTTGCCTGTTGTTTTGACGGTGGGGAAGCCAAGTTCCATTTCTGTGTTACCACAATCAAAAACATGTTTTTACAAAGGTTTGCTTTGCTATTGCTAGTCCTTGTTTTGGATCAAACCTTGGTTTGTGTATGACTGTTATATGTTGCAACCACATAACCCTTTTTTATATTTGCATAACTGAAGTTTTTTGTTTCTCCACTGGGTAATATTGAAAAACTAATAATATGTATGGTCGTGGTGGTGCAGCGGTTAGTGTTGTTGCCTCACAGCAAGAGGTTCTCCCATTTGATTCTCAGCTGGAGTGCCTTCTGTGTGGAGTCTGCATGTCCTCCCCATGGTCGAGTGACATTAAAGACATGCAGATGGTTGAATGAGGGTGCCTTCTTTGAAGGTTGGGCATCAGGCTGGCAACTCAGCACCATAAAAATCCACTGCCAATCATTAGCAGACGGGAGTTCCGCTGTGGCGACCCCTAACCGGGAAAAGCCGAAAGACTATATCTAAGCAGGACTTCTGTTTTTTTATGTCACGTAGAACTATGGCACTCAAGCATCCCAAACTCCACAAACACCCTTTCAGTGACTCAGAGAACGATGTGATTGTACAAGCTTTTCATCAACATGGTGATTTTTGTTTGACAGAGGGCACGGGAATATGTTTGGAAGAATGCAGATTTGGAACCAGATAGTGAATTACATCAGTATGTTTGGGTAGTACAAGAGGACATATGATCAGGTGTGTCATTGAGCCACTGACATGATTTCATTGGCCAGGAAGAGAGCAGCTGCAATGGCCCATGGACAGCTGGCTATCAGGGTGGGCCTACTGCAAAGCCACCACTGACACCAGATGAAGAATTCCTATCCACTGTCAGGGATCCAGAGAACTCAGTGGAAAGTGTACAACAGCATGTGATTGATGCTGGTGCTTCTGTATCAGGGTGGACAAGTATGTCCCAGGAAGAGCTTCCAGGTAGGCTTACATATGTCAATTTTTAAAGATTTCTTGTATAGTAAAATGTTGAAATCAATAGTTAAATTGGTTAATTATTTGTTGGGAAGCTATTTATAGAGTGATACAATTAACAACACATTCTGGTTCATTACACATGGGCTTGGGGTGGACATGCCATTCAAGTTTCAGTTAAATGTATTCTTAATGGACATACAAAGGCCCCAAATATTTCCCCGTGTTATTATTACTGTGATGATGGTGTCCTTACATTTTGCTTAACTTCTTCCAGGACCATCCTCCCTATCAAATGTGGAGATATCTGCACATGGTAAGCCAAACATTTTTATTTCAGTACTGATGAGCATTTGACAGAAATATGCATTTATCCATATGTGTGAGGTGGGTGTCAGGATTGTGTGTGAATTGCTGTACAGGCTGTGACAGTGATACTGGTATTAGTTTGCATATATTAAATTGTAGTAGTGTAGCTATTATTTTCTTTCCTGTGTTTGTTGCTTATTATCACAAGTGATCCTGACAGTGGAAGTGTAATACTCTTACCACCTGATGTCAGAATATCAACAGACTCTGATGATGATGGTGACCAAACACAGGCACAGTCAGGGAGGTGCAGAGGTTGAATCTGACACTGAGGTTGACATTCAGCCATCTCCTGTAATTCCATTGGACACAGCAAGAAAGCCTACGCAAACCCATTGCAGTAAGCCATCAGATATCGGACAGCTGGAGGGTGAGACACTTGATCAGGGTAGTGTGGTTACTGTGGCTTAAGTGCCTCTTGACTCTGGCCATAGCCAAAGTGTGGGTGAGGTACCACACAGGAGTTTTATTAGGGGTGCTTGGAGGAGGCCTGCTGTCCATCCTCCTCCTGATCCTGGTGCATCTTTCCTTGTCAGTCGACATATGTATCGGGCCATCATAGAGGTGCAGACACATTCCAATAGGGCCACTGAGAAAATGCATAGGTTTGTATTTATGGCAAAGGCTGACATGTGTGATTGCCTCCACCATGTTGCTGATTCAATTGATTGGATGAGTGATACATTGGATTGGGCAGTTTCTGTGATGGAATGTCTGCTGGGAGGGAGATGGCATAAACATGAATGTAGGTCAGCCATATCATCTGATGTTAGCCCACGTGGTCATGCCCGATCACTCTCCCATAGTGGCATTACACCCACTGCTCCATCAGTGGTTGAGGTATCCACAAACATCAGCAGCACAACGCCAGGGAACTTCTATGGGCTAGGCTTGTAAAGGCTCTAGGGCCATTAGCCTAGTACACACCTATGAACCTATGAACATCCAGACGTGGAAAGCCATGGGTTTGTTGCCCTGGATGTACTCATGAGGAGAGCTCGTCCAACAGACATCAGTCATGTTCAGGTAACAGCAGTCTATTTGACCATGGTCATGGATGTGCCAGTGCAACCCATCGCAGAGACAGTTCTCAGTGTCAGGGATGATGACTATGAACTGTCACCTCTCTCATTCATGGCTTATACCTATCTGACATATCAGGGCATAGAGCAAGCACAAAATCTGGCTGTGTTCTTGCAGAAACTCACACACCAATTTCCCCTTGAGTGCCCATACAGACATGCACACATAACAATTACATGGTCAGTCGTGAGGCTTAAAGCTCATTCTGTCTCAGTCACATTTGATACTTTATCCAAATGTCTGCTTGTTTCTCTTTCTTACTGACACTCACTCACTACCTTTTGTGTCAGCCTAGGCATCCTGCCCCTCCACAACACCCTGTGCAAATGATAACTATGCCATATCCTTGTTTTCTATCATTTGGATTCAGGGATACATAAGTCTTTTGTCTGATGCTCAGGGTACATACCTGGCTTAGTTCTTAGTATATTGGTGTTTGTGATGCTGTTTTGAAAATTGCACTGTGTTCTTACAGGTTTTTGCAATGTGCACATCCCTCCCAACCTCCTAGACCAACAAATCTGGACCAAGCCATAAGTAAAACTGTGACAAAGGCCCAACAATGGGGAAAGTTTTTAAAAATTGTGATCTTAAACTTAGACATTTGATAGAATAACAGGCTTTGCATTACAATTTTATGTGTTTTTCTGAAGGATATGAAGTTTAAAAATGAAATATGTGAAATTTTCTAACTTCACTCATTAATGATTTGCCAGTATACAAATATGAGGCCAAACTGTGGGCATTCGGTGAAAATCTGTACATTTTGGACATATGAATGTGTGATTTTTTGATGCATGAGGCCTATTAGTTGACAGAGAACTCATGCATTCACATAAGTCATTGCTGTCACATATTGATGTAATTGCTGTAAAAATCAACCACCTTATATTTGCTTACATTACCAAGTAACAGTATGCAAGGATATTGAATTTCTTTTTTATTCTTAGACATTTATTTTTAAATTTCAGGTTCAACACTTACACTGGAAATCCGGTATTTGCAAGACTTTTAGTTTGGGGCTGACTCTGTCTGATGCTAGCAGTACGCAGGTATTACATGGGTAAGTAAAGGTTGTGAGTGATGACTTGCATAAATTTTACTATATGTATGTGCATAGGATGAAGGTTTTAGCCCCTTAGGTGGTGAGCGTGTGTGCTATTCATTGCCTCCTGCCCAGTGCGAGAGCATATTGTGCACCTCTACTTCTGCCTACACCCACAATGGCTGCTGGTTCCACCTTTGACTCCTCACCTGTGAGTAGCTGTGGTGACCTTACCATTGGTGGTGGGATGTGCATGTCTTCTTGCTGTTCCTGCTGAAACTGTTTTCTCAGGATAATATTGTGAAGCATGGTATAGATGGTGAATAGTTCAACACATGTACAATGATTGTACTGCAGGGATCCCCCAGATGTATCTAGGCACTGGAACCATGACTTCATCAGCCTAAACACATGCTCTATGATATTTCTTGTTTGGTTGTGTGCCTCATTATAGCATTCTTCAGTTGGTGTGTGTGCATTTCTGATGTGTGTTTTGACAAGCTGAAATGCTGCCAGCCCAGCTAGCTGGAATCTTGTAAATAATTATATATCACTTGAAAATATTAATATGATGTATATAGAAATGGGACACTCCCAGCCCAGCTATCTGGAATTTTGTAAATAATCATATGTCATTTGTGAATATTAGTATGATACATAGGCTCGTCTTACAAATGTAAGAGAACTATATGTTATGTGTATATTAAACTACTGGTGCAGAAGTGTGTGCTGAACTGTATGTTATGTACTGCTTCAAGAATGTAACCACAGTGTTGTTGTTTGTCTTTCGGCTTTTCGTGGTAAGGGGTCACCACAGCTGAACTCTGGTCCGCTAATGATTGGCAATAGATTTTTTTACGACATGCCGAGGTGCCAGCTTGATGCTCAACCTTCAATGAAGGCACGCCCATTTACGCACGCATGTCTTTCGAACACTACCCAACCGTGGGGAGGACATGCAGACTCCACATAGAAGGCACTCCCAAGCCCAGCCGAGAATCGAACGGGAGAACCTCTTGCTGTGAGGTAACAATGCTACCGCTGTACTACTGCGGCATCCAATGTAACCACAGTGTACCTTGCTGGAAAAGATCAGAAGTGTGTATAAATGATATACTTGTGCAGATGTGTGTTTCAATGGTAGAAGTTGGAACATACAGAGTTAACTTGCAAAACCTCAAGAAAATAAGTGGAAATAGATTACAATTCTTGTTTTCTCTGTTTCAGCTCAGAGCAGACACAATGTCTAGAGTTGGAGGTTTTCCTATTGTCTTGAAACAGAAATAATTACTAGGTTTCAAATATAAAAAAGTGTTTAACTGTTTTATGACTTCCAGTTCTAGGCAAATGTCTGAGAGATATGTACCTCTGGCACAGAGGTGCTAAATTCTAAGTTTCTGTAAGCCTGGGAACTGAAGGCAGGTGACAAAGAGTGATGTCATCCCAGCTAACCCAGCAGTAATAAGTATTATTAATTTAAGAACTATCTCAGAGAGTGAGTCTGTGCATTTTGTATTTGTCTTTGGACCTGGAAACATCTATCTTCAGCACTTTTGCCTTGCTAATAATAAGTAACTAGGGAAAAGTATCTTTTAGATATACTCGTACGAACTAGTGAAAAATGAAACAACTGGAACCTGAAAAAACTGTAAAAGAGAACTACAAGGAGGAAATGAAGGATAAAATTACAACTTGTTTATTAAGCACTTTTTGTCCTGCTTAATTGCAGGACTTCTTCAGATAAAAACAAGTGAAAAATTAAATGCTATTTGAATACTACAATCACAATCATGTGTTTTGAATTGCCAATCAGCTGAAACATTAACCTTCCCTCGCATTAACCCCTTCATAATTAAATTATGCGACAACATTAAAAATAAAAGGTATGCTCCTATAAAGATATACTATTATATAATGCAATGGCAAAAAAGAAGAAATATACCACCAAAATGTATGTTTATGCAGATCTTAAAAAGTACATATACACATTAGTGGATTTGTACCCTATGTTGATAGGTTTTTCAATTTTAAAATACAAAAAATGTAATACATTTCGTTCAATCCTGGGTAGTGGCATGCATTAGTACGCAACTGCCATAGTGGCTCTAAACTTTCCAGAAGCAGTGAATCCAGACTTTCCCTACTATCAGGTGTAATACAATTAATGGCCCTAAATTTAAATGTGTGGTGCATACATTCACTCATATGCCTGGCAAGGCCATTTTCCTTTTTCAACCTATTAATACAATAAACATGTTCATATACCCACTCTCCAAGCCTTCTTTCAGTTTTCCCGATATAGAAAGCTGGGCAGTTTCGACACTGGGCGACATATACCACAAATTTAGATTGACAATCAAACTTAGACTTCAAAGTATATTTATGCCCCTGGAGAATAAAATTCTGCCCTACATCCATGTATTTTCAAAAATTACACATATTACATTTATACATTCCTTTCTTATATGGTGTAGGCATCCCATTTCTCTCCAACAGACTTTTTACATTTGGTCCACATTTAAAAAGCACATAAGGGGAACCATGGAGGCTTTTTCTAAACACAGTATCATTCTTGATTATTTCCCAATTTTTATTGATAATGGAAGTTATTTCTCGAGCATTAATACTGTAGGTAGTAATCAAACTATGTAAGCTGTAGACTCCCCATGTTTGGGTTTGCATGACAAAGAATGTCTTCCATGGGGCCTAAACCAGCCCTACATCCCAAAATTGGTTTATATACACCATTCATTCTCTTCTGTTGTACCTCAGTTGTCAAATTAGCAACAAGAGCTTCCGGGTATCCCCTCTTCAAAAACATTTCTCTCAAATTGATACATTCCCTAACAAAGTCTGTATCTTTGGATACCATACATGCTGCTCTTACTAATTGCCCCTTGGCCACGGATCTTTTCTGGTACAAGGGGTGGCAGCTACTGAAATAAAGAAATGCATTTGAATATGTCTCCTTTCTGTAGATCTTAGCTATGTAACACCTATTGGCTCTATCTTTAATCAGGTCCACATCTAAATAAACTATCCTGTTGGTGTCATAATTGAATGTGAATGTAAGGAACTGTGTGGCAGAATTAAAATAAGAAATCAGATCATGAGCCTTGTTTTCCTCCCCCTTAATATGGAGAAAAATGTCATCCAGGTAATGTGTATAATAGTGGATCTGGTTAGAAATTTGTTGTTTTTTCTGTATAAATTCCTGCTCCCAATAGGCCATTACTAAATTGGCGAAGCTGGCCTCACAAGGGGAGCCCATAGCTACGCTGATTTTTTGCAAGAAATATTTATTATTAAAGGTGATAACAATATAATGTCCAACAGTTCTTCTATCAAAGGTACTTCTTTCAATGGTGCACCTTTATTATGCAACATAGAACTGACCCACTCAACTCCTTCCAGATGAGGTATTGAGGAATACAAGTCCTTAACATCCACTCTCAAAAAATTCAAGTCATTCTCAAATACTAGATTATTTATATTTGCAAGGAAGGACCATGAATCCTTGTATTTTTGATTTTCCTGAATGACATATTTTTTCAAAAAATAATCTACTACCTTAGCACACAAGTACATGATGTTATTTCTTGCGTCCACAAGCAGTCTCATGGGGTGATTATTAATATTCTTATGTACTTTAGGGATCCCGAAAAGTATAGGGATCCTAGGGGCTGGTACAGTTAGAAAATTAAATAATTTGATATCAATTCTAGCCTCGATGAACATGTCATTCAGAAATGATCTAATTCTAGAATATGCTATGTTGAGCTCATTCCTGGAAGTTTCCAAATAAACATCACTATCCAAAATCATGCTCATTCTATTGATATATTCATTATAATTCATAATAACCAGTCCTCTCCCTTTGTTGCATCACCCTAACATGTGCATGTTTCAAAACATCTAATGCTTCTCTTTCACTCACACTAATATTGTACTTATACCTCCTGTTCTTATTATAAGAACACAAACAGTCACGGAGATCTAACTCACATACTTGTATAAAAAGTGCCAGGACTGGATGTAATGGGGGGTGAAAAGTACTTGCTATATGGAACATACCTTCATTGCTACCATTTTGACCCAGTAACACAGACAAATTCAATTTTCTAACAAATAATTTAAGATCTATTAATGTTTTAGATAAATCTGCCTTACAAGTAGGGACAATGGTATGCCCTTTGGCCAAGAGTTCCACTAAATCAGAACTAATGTTCAAATCAGAATAATTAAAAACTTTAAAATCCTTTGCTGAATTCAAAATGATTTAACAACACTTAATATCAGCCAATGTTGAGGCATTTACCTCCTCTGTTTGTTCTGACTGGCCCGGTTGTTGTTCACTTGTTTCTTGCCATTCTTCTGATTTTGGTTTAGGGCCCAGTTCTGAAAATTTCTGATTCCTTGTAGAGAAGGGGTGTCTACTGAATTCATCGCTTGCCGTTGTTCAAGTTATTTATGTTACTCCTATAGTTTGCAATCCGTTCACTTCTCCTCACAAAATCCACTGCCTGCGTCTCCTCCTGGGGATTTCCCGTATATGTTTCCTTTTGTTGGTGATTTCTGTGTAGACCTCTCCCTGTGTCATGATGACCAATCAAATGGCCCGACTGGGACCCAGGTGGTTTGGGATAGGCTGAACCTGTACTATAGGCTAGCTGACCCCTATTGAGTTTTTTAAGTTTAATTGTTTTCAATTTAGAGATATATTGATCAATGCTACTGAAAGATCTATTATAATCAAAATGGTACCACTGAAAGTCATTATCCATTTTGATATTATTGTCCAAGATCATAGCTTCTTGCATTAAGGTATCTGCTAAAATTTGATAATGTTTATACATTATACATAAGGTCCAACATTTCAAGGCCATGCTTATTAAACATGTTGATTAAATCTTTATGGAATGTGGACCCATCAATTAAACCAGTAGGCTTTTGCCATACTATGAGAGCCTTAGGAATGATACCCTCACTAATACACTCGTGGAAATAAGATATTTCGAGTTGAAGTTTTTTGTACTGAACCAACTTCTGATCAAGATGTTGTAACTGTGTAGAAAAGTTCACTACACCTCCAGTTGGTAGTTCCTGTGTATTGCCATTAGTGTCAAACTGTAAGGAAAGAGGTTCCATTAGCCAGGCATTCAGGTTAGGAGCCCCAATAAGCCCCAAGGATTCTGTGCCATCTATAGTTACATTCCTCTCATTCCCCAGCCAAATTGATGGTCTCAATGAATCAGGTCTTTCATCCTGCAGATTGCCCAAAGGGGTATGGTCATTACCATGCATGGGTGTATCCACATTACTCCCTGACCGGAGAGATGGTTTCATTAAGCTGGGTCTTACTTCTGTTGTGTTCCCAGATGAAATAAGGTTGCTAGATTCGTCTATAATGCCTGGAACACCATTGTTGTTATTGGGGGAGCTCTCCACACTTCAAAGAGCTGAGGGCTGTGATTGCAAACTCGCACTATGACTTGCCATCATATCCAGTCTTGTGGCAAGATTATCTACCCCTTGTGAGAGCATTTCAATGACTGTTGTTTAATTACCCAAATTTCCACTCTTGAGTTCTCTTTTACAGTTTTTTTCAGGTTCCAGTTGTTTTGTTTTCCACTAGTTTGTGAGAGTGTGTCTGTGGATTATGCCTGCAGAGAGTTCTCCTGGGGTTCATTCACCCATTACTCAGAGTGGAAGTTTGGGTAATTTAACAATGGTCATTGAAATGCTCTCACAAATGGTAGATAATCTTGCCACAAGACTGCATATGATGGCAAGTGGTAGTGCGAGTTTACAATCACAGCCCTCAGGTCTCTGAAGTGTGGTGAGCTCCCCCAATAAGAACAATGGCGTTCCGGGCATTATAGGCAAATCCAGCAAACTTATTTCATCTGGGAACACAACAGAAGTAAGACCCGGCTTAATGAGACCATCTGTCCGGTCTGGGGAGTAACGTGGATGCACCCATGGATGGGAATAACCATACCCATTTGGACAATCTGCAGGATGAAAGACCTGGTTCATCGAGACCATCAGTTTTGGCTGGGGAACAATAGGAATGTAACTATAGACTGTGCAGAATCCTTGGGGCTTATTGGGGTTCCTAACCTGAATGCCTGGCTATTGGAACCTCTTTCCTTACAGTTTGACACTAACGGCAATACACAGGAGCTACCAGCTGGAGGTACAGTTAACCTTTCTACACAGTTACAACAACTTGATCAGAAGTTGGTCAAGTACAAAAAACTTCAACCCGAAATATCTTATTTCCACGAGTGTATTAGTGAGGGTATCATTCCTAAAGGTCTCAGGGTATGACAATACCCTACTGATTTAATTGAAGGGTCTGCATTCCATAAATATTTAATCAACATGTTTAATAAGCATGGCCTTGAAATGTTGGACCTTATGTGTAAACATTATCAAATTTTAGCAGATACCTTAATGCAAGAAGCTACAATCTTGGACAATAATATCAAAATGGATAATGACTTTCAGCGGTACTGTTTTGATTATAATAGATATTTCAGTAGCATTGATCAATATATCCCTAAATTGAAAACAAACCTAAAAACTCAATAGGGATTGGTTAGCCTATAGTACAGGTTCAGCCTATCCCAAACCACCTGGGTCCCAGATGGGCCATCTGATTGATCATCATGACAGGTCCCAGTCTGGCTATCTGATTTGTCATCATGACACAGGGGGAGGTGTACTTGGAAATCACCAACAAGAGGAAACATCTACGGGAAATCCCTAGGAGGAGATGCAGGCAGTGGATTCTGTGAGGAGAAGTGAACAGATTGCAAACTATAGGAGTAACATAAATACCTTGAACAACTGGCAAGCGATGAATTCAGTAGATACCCCTTCTCCACAAGGAGATGGAAATTTTCAGAACTGTGCCCTAAACCACAGTCTGAAGAATGGCAAGAAACAAGTAAATAACAACAGGGCCAGTCAGAACAAATGGAGGAGGTAAATGCCTCAACATTGGCTGATATCCATCCATGGCACCAAAAGAAATCAGTAGTGAAGGGCCAACTCGTGAGAGCTGCCCGTATGGTCACGTTGGACCAGGATTTCATGGATGAATGTAATAATTTGAGGTCAATGTTTGTTAGGAGAGGTTACCCAGTAGACTTTTTTGAGTGTCTACTGGAAGAAGTAAAATACAAGAGAGAACAGGGGTTGTATAAACCCATTTTGTCCATTGATTTACAAAGTGTTATAATAAGTGACAGAGAATTACAACAAAAAGAAGTATGGAATTTAAGTTTAATAACACCCTATAGTAGTAATGCAAGGGAAATAATGTCAATTTTGAACAAAAATTGGGAAATAATTAGGAGAGATCCTCACCTTTCTTACAAGGTCAAAAGCAAACCCTGGATTATTTACAAGAGGGGGACTAATTTAAAGGAATTATTACAACATAAAAAAACCACCCCACAGTGGAAGTGTGGCATGTACAAATGTGAAATGTGTAACTACTGTAAATACATGAGTACAGGACAAGACATTGAAGTTAAAAATATTAGTTTTAAAATCAAATTGAAGTACACTTGTCAGTCCATGTTTGTGGTTTATGTAGCTCAGTGTCAATGCTGTGCAGCATTTTACATAGGTAAAACGGATAGAAGGTTAAAAGAACGAGTATACGAACATCTATATAAAATAAAGACCCTTAACAGAGAAAATGCACTGGCTCGACTCTATCCACAACATTCATTTTTGTTCAAAGCAATTGCTTCAGTTGTTGTTGATAGTCGGGGGGGCCCGCTTACACTTTTACTTGAGCAACTTGAGTTAAGTTGGCAAATACGCACGGGGCAATGTTTTACCCGGGTTTGAATGAGGCAATATCTTTAAACAGTATACTGAAGTTGAAAAATCTTAAACGTTAATGTGTGCATGCATTTTTATAAAATGCATTCATATTTGTAATATTTGACTTCATTTGACTCGGATATGTAAGTTTCTGACTTCTTAGTTAAGTAAGTAATATTATATTTTGAGAGTCAACACAATAATTTGAGATATAGTATTGATAGTATATGTATGTGTGTATATATATTTCTATCACCATTACAGGTAAAAATTCTGAAGGAAGGGAAGGGTTGAGATGTTCAAAAATATTGTCAGCCATGTTTGTTTTTAAAAAATGTTTTAAGTAGCAATAATGTGGATGTGCCTTTAAGACACAAGATTTTAATTAGAAGTGTCATGTGACAAAAAGGGTGTGTATATATTGCTTGTGTTGAAGTTTGTTCAGTTTCTGATGAAGTCTTGCCACATGTGCAAGACGAAAAGCGCTTTATTAAACTGAAAGAATTAAACTGAGAGAGAATTTGCTTTGGTGTTTCCAAGCTGTCTTTTTGTTTTTCACTAGTTTGTCTTACTTTGGTTCCTGTCTGTTGGAGTTTGTTATGGCTTTGGACAATCCATGTGGAACACCAACTATTCTTGACTTGACCCCACCACAACAGGATGGAGTGGGGTATTTGACACAGTTAATAGAACAATTATCTCAACGTATGAGCCAGTTACAGACTAGAGTGGATGCCATTCCTTCTGTTCCTGCCATTGTTCAAACCTTCTGCTTCTGCATTGGTAACTGGAGGTGGAAGGCATCCTGATACTAGCTCAGTACCTCCCCATCTGAACTCACAAACCGGAAGTGTGATACCAACTGGAAGTGATGTCACACGGGCTGAACAATTGCACCAGAGGAGTAGTCCAGGTGGCGAAAGGGCGCTGAATGGCAGAGAACCTACAGGTTCAACAGCTTCAGCATCTGGTTCAACAATTCTACCTGTTTTTTCCAACAATCAGCCAGGTAGTGTCAACCTTACTAACAATATAATAACTGACAAATGACTTAATATGAGAAGTTCTACAGGATTTAATACCATGAACGACTTGCCAACTTTTACTCAGTGGTTGGAAATGCCAATTCCTTTATTCCAATCGCAACCCAATCAATCAACACCTTCTGAAACAGAGGACTCGGGTAACATAGTTTCATTATTACAAGACCTTGACAAAAAACTTTTCAAATATAAAAAACTTTCTTTAGAGGTTACTTACTTACCTCAATGTGTCAATGAAAACATTGTTCCCAAAGGCTTGCGTGCCCACTGATAAGCTACAGGGTTAGAGCCAGGTTCATTGTTTCATAAGGAACTTATTGAGTTGTTTAACATTCAGGGACTTGCCCTGTTGAACCTGATGATTAAACATTATGAGACTTCTATTAACCTTCTACAACAAGAAGCTACTAGCTTAGATGCTGCTATTAAGGGTCATGTAAACTTTTCAAGATATGCTTTTGATTACAACAGAATTTTTGACAGTATAGACCAACAAATGATGAAATTTAGAGAAATTAAAGTAAAAAAACTAGCTAGAGACCATAAAGCATATGGTGAGGGGAATGCTTACCCCCCACCCCCAAGTTCAGAAGTAGCAAAATCCAGCAATGCTGCTATGAATGTATTTTTGTGTAACACAACAAACAGAAATGAATTAACACATGGTCTGTCTGTCTCAAATGATAGTAGTGCACTTCCATCAGGTGAGGGACCTATGTTACCCCAACAGACAATTGTGAATAATACATCAGCTAATGCACAAAATTTTCAGCATCAAGCCAACCAATACAATCTGAGATCAAAGAACAAGAAACCTCATTCCAACAACAACTACAAAGGGAAGAATTGGAAACGCAGGAGATGATACCACCTCTTTTTGCACCAGCTTTCCCGACAACTAATGCTGCAGATTTTGGACTAAGGAACATCTTTATGAACAATGATAAAGATTTTAAAATTTACAGTTTTTCTGATGTTACTATAGATTAACCACTGGTGGAACTATTAGCCAAGGGGTACACTTTTGTCCCCACAAGAAAAGCAGACTTAGTTAAAACTTTAATTGATTTAAAATTATTTGTGCATAAACTCAATTTGTCTATGCTTTTTGTTGACAATATTATGGTTCAGTCTAGTGCATTACATCCTTCAAGTACTTTTTGTCCCCCTTTACACCCAACTTTACAATGTTTTAAACTCATTCGTGAGTTGGATTTATACAATGTTTTGGGGTTGGGTAGTAATCATAAGCAGAATAAAAGGAAGAATGTTTCATCTGTAAACGTTACTAATGAACAACTGTACTTATTACAACTAATTCAAGAAGCCCCAGTCCGTATTATGGCCCCAGATAAGGGAGGGGGGCTTGTTGTTATGAATGTGGAGGACTATGTCAATAAAATGGACCAAATAGTCCAAAGTCCCACATATCAGTTGGTTTCACGTAATGAGTTAAACCAAGCATATAGTAAAATAAAGTCTCATTTATATGAAATGTTGTTAGAAACCAGGATTACTACTGACTTGTTTAGATATTTATCTATGCCTTCCCCAAGGATACCTGTTTTGTTTGGTATCCCTAAGGCACATAAAAATGCGAATAATCCACCTATGCGACATTTGGTGGATGCTAGGGCAAGTATAACTTATCCTTGGGCAAAATGGGTAGACCATAAGATGAAGAAGTATGTAACTCAAGAGAAATATATATGTAAAGATTCTTGGTCGTTCTTGTCACAAATCAAGAATTTAGAATTCAATGCTGACTTCAATTTTCTAGCAGTGGATGTGGTAGATTTATACTCTTCTATCCCCCATGTGGAAGGCATCGAATGAGTCAGTAGTTACCTGAGAGCTAAAGCAGTAGCCTCTGATGAGGTGGCTTTAATAGAGGAAATGCTTGACATAATCTTGTATAATAATTTCACTTTATGTAATGATAAGTTATATGTTCAAAAGCTATGGGGTCACCCTGTGGGGCAAGTTATGCCAATTTGGTAATGGCCTCATGGGAACATGAATTTATCTTTGGTAAACAAGAAGTGAAACAGTACATCCAGTTCTACACACGGTTTTTGGACAATATTTTTATCATTTTTGAAGGAAATAAGGAAGCAGCTAGTAAACTAGTAGATTATCTTAACAACACTACAGATTTCCTTTCCTTTACTTATGTATTTGAAATTACCAGGATTTCATACTTGGATGTGGATCTTAGTAAAGATATGGAAAGGAATGCATATGTAGCGAAAATTTATAGAAGGGCCACATATTCAAACTCTTTATTACATTTTAGCAGTTGCCATCCATGGCACCAAAAGAAATCAGTGGTGAAGGGCCAACTCATGAGAGCTGTCCGTATGGTCACGTTGGACCAGGATTTCATGGATGAATGTAATAATTTGAGGTCAATGTTTGTTAGGAGAGGTTACCCAGTAGACTTTTTTGAGTGTCTACTGGAAGAAGTAAAATACAAGAGAGAACAGGGGTTGTATAAACCCATTTTGTCCATTGGTTTACAAAGTGTTATAATAAGTGACAGAGAATTACAACAAAAAGTAGTATGGAATTTAAGTTTAATAAAACCCTACAGTAGTAATGCAAGGGAAATAATGTCAATTTTGAACAAAAATTGGGAAATAATTAGGAGAGATCCTCACCTTTCTTACAAGGTCAAAAGCAAACCCCAGATTATTTACAAGAGGGGGGCTAATTTAAAGGAATTATTACAACATAAAAAACACCCCACAGTGGAAGTGTGGCATGTACAAATGTGAAATGTGTAACTACTGTAAATACATGAGTACAGGACAAGACATTGAAGTTAAAAATATTAGTTTTAAAATCAAATTGAAGTACACTTGTCAGTCCAGGTTTGTGGTTTATGTAGCTCAGTGTCAATGCTGTGCAGCGTTTTACATAGGTAAAATGGATAGAAGGTTAAAAGAACGAGTATACGAACATCTATATAAAATAAAGACCCTTAACAGAGAAAATGCACTGGCTAGACACATTATTTCCTATCCACAACATTCATTTTTGTTCAAAGCAATTGATTCAGTTGTTGATGATAGTCGGGGGGGCCCACTTACACTTTTACTTGAGCAACTTGAGTTAAGTTGGCAAATACGCACTGGGGCAATGTTTTACCCAGGTTTAAATGAGACAATATCTTTAAACAGTATACTGAAGTTGAAAAATCTTAAACGTTAATGTGTGTATGCATTTTTTTAAAATGCGTTCATATTTGTGATATTTGACTTCATTTGACTCGGATATGTGAGTTTCTGACTTCTTAGTTAACTAAGTAATATTATATTTTGAGAGTCAACACAATAATTTGAGATATAGTATTATTAGTATATGTATGTTTGTATATATATTTCTATCACCATTACAGGTAAAAATTCTGAAGGAAGGGAAGGGTTGAGATGTTCAAAAATATTGTCAGCCATGTTTGTTTTTAAAAAATGTTTTAAGTAGCAATAATGTGGATGTGCCTTTAAGACACAAGATTTTAATTAGAAGTGTCATGTGACAAAAAGGGTGTGTATATATTGCTTGTGTTGAAGTTTGTTCAGTTTCTGATGAAGTCTTGCCACATGTGCAAGACGAAAAGCACTTCATTAAACTGAAAGAGAATTAAACTGAGAGAGAATTTTCTTTGTTGTTTCCAAGCTGTCTTTTTGTTTTTCGCTAGTTTGTCTTACTTTGGTTCCATACCTTTGTCCCTACTTGTAAGGCAGATTTATCTAAAACATTAATAGATCTTAAATTATTTGTTAGAAAATTTAATTTGTCTGTGTTACTGGGTCAAAATGGTAGCAATGAAGGTACATTCTGTATAGCAAGTACTTTTTACCCCCCCCCCCATTACATCCAGTCCTGGCACTTTTTGAACAAGTATGTGAGTTAAGTCTGTGACTGTTTGTGTTCTGATAATAAGAACAGGAGGTACGAGTACAATATTAGTGTGAGTGAAAGAGAAGCATTAGATATTTTGAAACATGCACATGTTAGGGTGATGCAACCCGACAAAGGGAGAGAACTGTTTTTTATGAATTACAATGAATATGTCAATAGAATGAACATGATTTTGGACAGTGATGTTTATTTGGAAACTTCCAGGAATGAGCTCAACATAGCATATTCTAGAGTTAGATTTTTTCTGAATGACATGTTCATCGAGGCTAGAATTGATATCAAATTATTTAATTTTCTAATCATACCAGCCCCTAGGATCCCTATACTTTTTGGGATCCCTAAAGTACATAAGAACATTAATAATCCCCCTAAGAGAATACTTGTGGATGCAAGAAATATCATCACATACTCATGTGCTAAGGTGGTAGATTATTTTTTGAAAAAATATGTCATCCAGGAAAATCAAATATGCAAGGATTCATGGTCCTTCCTTGCAAATATAAATAATCTAGTATTTGAGAATTACCTGAATTTTTGGACAGTGGATGTAAAGGACTTGAATTCCTCAATACCTCATCTGAAAGGGGTTGAGTGGGTCAGTTCTATGTTGCATAATAAAGGTGCACCATTGGCAGAAGTATCTTTGATAGAGGAACTGTTGGACATTATATTTTCAACAATTTTACTACCTTTAATAATAAATATTTCTTGCAAAAAATCAGCATAGCTATGGGCTCCCCTTGCGAGGCCAGCTTCACCAATTTAGTAATGGCCTATTGAGAGCAGGAATTTATTCAGAAAAAACAACAAATTTCTAACCAGATCCACTATTATACACGTTACCTGGATGACATTTTTCTCCTTATTAAGGGGGAGGAAAATAAGGCTTGTGATCTGATTTCTTACTTTAATTCTACCACACAGTTCCTTATGTTCATATTCAATTATGACATGGACAGGATAGTTTCTTTAGATGTGGACCTGATTAAAAATAGAGCCAATAGATGTTCCATAGCTACGATCTACAGAAAGGAGACATATTCAAATGCATTTCTTCATTTCAGCAGTTGCCACCCCTTGTACCAGAAAAGATCCGTGGTCAAGGGGCAATTAGTAAGAGCAGTGTGTATAGTATCCAGAGATAAAGACTTTGCTAGGCAATGTAACAACTAGAGAGAAATGTTTTTGAAGAGGGGATACCAGAAGCTCTTGTTGCTAATTTGACAACTGAGGTACAACAGAAGAGAATGAATGGTGTATATAAAATAATTTTGGGATGTAGGGTTGGTTTAGGCCCCATGGAAGACATCATCTTTCATGCAAACCTGAATAGGGGAGTCTGTAGCTTACATAGTTTGATTACTACCTACAGTATCAATGCTCGGGAAATAACTTCCATTATCAATAAAAATTGGGAATTAATCAAGAATAATTCTGTGGTTAGAAAAATCTTCCATGGACACCCTTATGTGGTTTTTAACTTAAAAAAGTCTGTTGGAGAGAAATGGGATGCCTATACCATATAGGAAAGGAATTTATAAATGTAATATGTGTAATGTTTGTAAATACATGGATGTAGGGCAACATTTTATTATCCAGGGGTGTAAATACACCTTGAAGTCTAAGTTTGATTGTCAATCTAAATTTGTGGTATATGCCACCCAATGTCAAAACTGCCCAGCCTTCTATATCTGGAAAACTGAAAGAAGGTTTAGAGAGCAGGTATATGAACATGCTTATTGTATCAATAGGTTGAAAAAGGAAAATGCCCTAGCCAGGAATGTGAGTGAATGTATACACCACATGTTTAAATTTACGGCCATTGGTTGTATTACACCTGATAGCAGAGGAGGTCCAGATTCACTACTTCTGGAAAAATTAGAGCTGCTATGACAGTTGCATACTAATGCATGCCACTACCCAGGATTAAACAAAATTTAGTCAATTTTTTTTGTATTTTAAAATTGAAAAGCCTATCAAGATAGAGTATAAATCCACTAATGTGTATATGTACTTTTTACGATCTCCATAAACATACATTTTGGTGGTATATCTCTTCTTTTTTGCTATTGCATTATATAATAGTGTATCTTTATAGGAGCATACCTTTCATTTTTAACGTTGAAACATAATTTAAGTATGAAGGGGTGATGTGAGGGAAGGTTAATGTTTCAGTTGATTGGCAGTTCAAAACACATGATTGTAATTGTAGTATTCAAATAGCATTTAATTTTTCGCTTGTTTCTATCTGAAGAAGTCCTGCAATTAAGCAGGACAAAAAGAGCTTAATAAACAAGTTGTACTTTTATCCTTCATTTCCTCCTTGGAGTTCTCTTTTACAGTTTTTTCAGGATCTTTTAGATATAGATAGGAATATAAAATATGTACAAAAGCAACAGAATGAACCAGTCAGAATCCAGGCAAGAGGCAAAAGCACAAAAGTCAGTATCACTGTATAAGCACAAAAGTCAGTAATGCTGTATAAAAGCACAACAGTCAAAAATGCTGTATGAAATTATTCATCATTCATCATGGCAAGGAATCCAAGAACCACGAAAGAAGTCTTCAAATAATAAAAACAATCCACAGGTTTAATAAAAATTTGTAAGTGCTTAAGCGCTTTCACTGTAAAGCTTCTTCAGACCAAGTACAAACTAAAGGAATCACACTATATATACACACATATTATCAAAACTTCATCCAATCAAAGGCTGTTCAAAGAAATTAAAAAATTAGCAAGTAGCAGACACTTAACTGAATTATTCATCTGAAACGAATGAATGCTCATTCATTCAAATTGCAAAGCAAGCAAGATAAGCAATACTAAAACACATGCTAAAATAGCTGCACTAAAATCTGTCTAATAAAGAAACAAAAAAATATATATATAGTAAATGAATGGTTACATAATGCTATGCTCTTAAATGAACTATACTAAACAAGAATGTATAAATATATAAATATATATACAAAAATAAATATATGTAAATATACATACAAATATCATACAGTCCCAAAAATCATTTATGTAACCTTCTTTTCTTTAATAAAGGTTTAATAGAGGCCCTTTCATTAAGGCCTTTTCCTCTGTCAGCACAAAGTATCACAATCCAACAGGTTTCTCTATTCTCAGTATGTGTCAGAATATCACCTTCTCTAATACTAGGATGAATAATTTCAATGACTCTGAAATTAAAGGTGTGAGTGTTACCCTGTTCTAACACATGCTTCAAGAGTGCATTATGTAAAGAGCTTTTTCTAATATGATATATATGCTCCCTCATTCTATCACAGAGCACCCTGTTGGTTTTGCCAACATAAAAAGAACTACAGGTTGTGCACTCTGCTAAGTAAACAACATGGGGGGGTCATGCAGTTTGCTTCTACTTTAAAAAATAACTCTTTCGAAGATCTGGATGATAGAAAACATTAGATGTGTTAATAAACATACAAAAATTACAGGTACCACATGGCATAGTGTGCCCCATAACAGGGGTCGTGTTGACAGAATTCCTGTCATAACACAAGAGCCTCCTCAAGTTTTTATGATTCTTGAATCTAAACTTGGGAATATCGCCCACTATCCTAGCTATATCATCATAAACTTGGAAAATGGGCCAATGCTGTGCAAAAAAGATCAGTAACATGTCTATAATTGCTTGTAAAACACAGGGGAATTTTAACTTTATTCATGCTGTTATTTTGACCATTGACAAAAACTGCTTCCAAGGCAGGTCCAAAATATGGTCTCACTGTGGTTAGCCTCAAATCTTCGAGGTCTGACCATTGTTTGCTGATTTCACTTTTCCCCTGTCAAATAACATTCTATGCAAACCAGCAAGCTCGTGCTGGAAACCATCCAAAGATGGATTTAACCTAGAGGCCCTCATTCCCTGTCCTCTGATTAAATTTCTAAAAATATAACCAGGATGCATGCTGGACCTAAAAAGAAATGCATTTCTATGACATGTCTTATGATGTATACCTGTATTAATTGTGTGCTCATCCAACTTTTCAATATAAATGTCCAGAAACTCAATACGAGTATAAGACCAATTGTAAGTAAACTTAAGACAGTCAGTTAAATTATTAATAACATTAAAAAATTGTACCAAGTCATCAGGCGACCCTCGCCATAACAAAAACAGGTCGTTGACAAAACGTCGATAAAATAACACATGTTCCTTAAAACGTGTAAGAGGGAATAACATATTAAGCTCCCAATGGGCAAGAAACATATTGGCGTAGCTATTGGCACACGAAGTGCCCATAGCTACGCCATGTTTCTGTAAATACATCTCATCGCAGAAAGTGAAAACGCTGTTCTCAAGAACAATTTCTAGGAGAAAACAAATCAAGTCAATTTGCTTCTCAGAATAATCGCTATGTGCTGATAAATATTCATGCACATACTGCATGCCCAGATCATTGGGAATCATGGTAAATAATGATTGAACATCAAAGGTAGCAAAAATGACATCACTGACATCAAAGACATCCTTGGTATTTTCATATAAATCCACCAAAAACTGTTTGGAATCTCTTAAAACTGTATGATTCTGACTGATGACAGGTCTCAGGAACTTCTCAACATGCAGTTAGAGTGGTTTCGTAACCCACCCTCTTCCAGCCACAATAGGTCTCATGGGAGGATTGGTGGGATGCTTATGGATTTTGGGCAAACCTTGAATTGATGGAATTAATGGATCAGTTACTTTCAAAAAAGAAAATAATTCTTCGGTGATAAGATGAGCAGAAAAAATATCCAAAATATCATTACCAACAGATGAAATAACATGATGCACATCCCCAATCGAGATCTTATCATAAAAATTAACATCACTTAACATCAAGGTCATGGATTGACTATAATGTGACCTGTCCATGACAACTATAAGCCCGCCTTTATCTGCTGGGCGAATTACAATAGAACTATTATTTTGTAACTGATTCAAAGCTAACCTTTCTGGATATGTAAGGTTATATCGGGTGTGCTTCCTAAAATTATTACAATTATCATAAAAATGATAGATATTTTCTTCAGTCAGTTTAAGGTATGCCTCCACCAAAGGATGATTACTAGGAATAAAGCTACTAGGCTTCTTCAAATTAAAATAATGGCCCACTTCCTCACTGGGAACAGGTCCTACATCAGAACCACCTTATATCAAATGTAACATAACATTCCTGCAGAAAACTTTCAAATCTAAGATTGTATCTGACATCTTGCTCTTGCAAGAGGGTATAAAATTTAAACCCTTACAAAGGACCCTACATTCCTCAAATGTCAACTCATGTGCAGAGATATTAAGGATTAATGATTCAGCGCCTTCCCCCACATCTTTTTCAGAGTTTGATTCGGATGTGACTCCCCTGAAAATTTGCACTTGTGGCGCCCTCTGCTGACTGATCGCCCACGCCTCCCTCCCTTGTCCATACGGACTGGTAGGGGAAAAGGGAGTTCATCTATGGTGCCATTCCTGGCTATATTAAAAGTTTCAATGCCAACTGTGGGAAGACTTCTATCCTTCGGTCTGACATTACCTGAATCTTGACCTTTATTATTATATTTGTTCACTACAACGTATGGGTACAAACTACCCATATGATTCACACTCCTAAGTGGCACTGGATTGCCGGACTGCAGCCCTAACTCGGTAGTGCCAGGAGGAGATACTTGATTGCCCACCATGTCCACACCATCTCCAGCTACTTCTGCAAAACTTAATACTCTAGTATTGGACCCTTTAACTAAATCATGAATACGTTCATCACTAACAGTATCCCCCACAGACTCAACAGTACATCTATTAGAAACATCATAATCGCTGCTATCTGCAGCACGATTGACATTAACTTTAACTACGTTATTCCTTGCAAAATTGTCCTCATTATTATGTCCGGTACGTGGCCACATAAAAACGTGGCCATTCCGAAAGTCATTTATGTCCCTCAAGACTTTAGTTTTCTTCTGATGCACCAGCTTCCGCTCAAATAAGGCTACACCATCTAACAAACTTTCAAAAACAGGGGTCAAAACATCATGGCAATATTTCTTGATGAGTACATCTTGCTTTTCTTGTAACGAATGTCTTAGCCTGTCCTCCTCCGGGCTGAAATAATCAATAAGTAAGTGCATATAGCTGGCACTTACCTCGGAGTTCAGCTTCTGCCAGTGTGCCAATAACTCAGGGTATTGAGACCCTTGGGTTGGCATGTTGAGAACTCAAAGTCCTCGATGTACTATCTTTTTCTCAAGGCACAATTCAAAGTGCAAACGTTGTGCTTGTAGTCTTTTTAATTTAAGAAAATCACACTCAATATCCTCCATGCTGTGCTGCAAGCTGTCCAAATCCCCAGTCTCACCAGTGATGTCATCATCAGTTGTGCAAAGATCAAACTGCCAAAGGCAGCTCCTGTCTCTCAGCAAATACTGAGAGAACCTCTCTGAGAAGGGTGGTAGCACAGTATTCACTTTGCTAGTAGGTCTTATACTCGATAATTTAACTGACTGTCTTAAGTTTACTTACAATTGGTCTTATACTCATATTGAGGTTCTGGACATTTATATTGAAAAGTTGGATGAGCACACAATTAATACAGGTATACATTGTAAGACATGTCATAGAAATGCCTTTCTTTTTAGGTCCAGCATGCATCCTGGTTATATTTTTAGAAATTTAATCAGAGGACAGGGAATAAGGGCCTCTAGGTTAAATCTAGGTTAAATCCATCTTTGGATGTTTTCCAGCACGAGCTTGCTGGTTTGCATAAAAAGTTATTTGACAGGGGATACACTGCTAGTGAAATCAGCAAACAATGGTCAGACCTCGAAGATTTGATGTTAACCACAGTGAGACCATATTTTGGACGTGCCTTGGAGGCAGGTTTCGTCAATGGTCAAAATAACACCATGAATAAAGTATAAAGTTAAAATTCCCCTGTTTTTTACAAGCAATTATAGACAAGATACTGATCTTTTTGCACAGCATTGGCCCATTTTACAAGTTGATGATGATATAGCTAGGATAGTGGGTGATATTCCCAAGTTTAGATTCAAGAATCATAAAAACTTGAGGAGGCTCTTGTGTTATGACAGGAATTCTGTCAACACGACCCCTGTTATGGGGCATACTATGCCATGTGGTACCTGTAATTTTTGTATGTTTATTAAAACATCTAATGTTTTCTATCATCCAGATCTTCGAAAATAGTTCTTTTTTAAAGTAGAAGTGAACTGCATGACCCCCCCATGTTGTTTACTTAGCAGAGTGCACAACCTGTAGTTCTTTTTATGTTGGCAAAACCAACAGGGTGCTCTGTGATAGAATGAGGGAGCATATATATCATATTAGAAAAAGCTCTTTACATAATGCACTCTCAAAGCATGTGTTAGAACAGGGTAACACTCACATCTTTAATTTCAGAGTCATTGAAATTATTCATCCTGGTATTAGAGAAGGTGATATTCTGACACATACTGAGCATAGAGAAACCTGTTGGATTGTGATACTTCGTGCTGACAGAGGAAAAGGCCTTAATGAAAGGGCCTCTATTAAACCTCTATTAAAGAAAAGAAGGTTACATAAATGATTTTTGGGACTGTATAATATTTGTATGTATATTTACATATATTTATTTTTGTATATATATTTATATATTTATACATTCTTGTTTAGTATAGTTCATTTAAGAGCATAGCATTATGTAACCATTCATTTACTATATATATATATATATATATTTTTGTTTCTTTATTAGACAGATTTTAGTGCAGCTATTTTAGCATGTGTTTTAGTATTGCTTATCTTGCTTGCTTTGCAATTTGAATGAATGATCATTCATTCTTTTCAGATGAATGATTCAGTTAAGTGTCTGCTACTTGCTAATTTTTTTATTACTTTGAACAGCCTTTGATTGGATGAAGTTTTGATAATATGTGTATATGTAGTGTGATTCCTTTAGTTTGTACTTGGTCTGAAGAAGCTTTACAGCGAAAGCACTTAAGCTCTTACCAGTTTTTATTAAACCTGTGGATTGTTTTTATTATTTGAAGACTTCTTGTGTGGTTCTTGGATTCCTTGCCATGATGGATGATGAATGATTTCATACAGCATTTTTGACTGTTGTGCTTTTATACAGCATTACTGACTTTTGTGCTTATACAGCGACACTGACTTTTGTGCTTTTGCCTCTTGCCTGGATTCTGCCTGGTTTGTTCCATTGCTTTTGTACATATTTTATTTTTGCCAGTTATTTTCTAGCAATGGAAGATTTACCTCTTGGGCTGCTGGTTATAATAATTATTATATTACTTTTTATCATAGATAGGAATATAGTAAAGATTAATTTAGATGTTTTCTGTATTTATTTGAGACTGTCCTGCAATGTTATTTTAAAATACTTCCTGTGATTCTGAACTCTGTAGTCACTGTGCTGAGTTATTGAACTTTGTCTTATTCTTTTATTATTTATTATTAAATATATTTAAACCTTTTAATTGTGGCTGGTTTGTTTAGATATATTTTAGCTCTTAGAGTACTTGCATATGTATCTGGTGACACTGTACAAGCCATTCCTAAATAGCCTTGAAAATATTGGTCACACTTGCCATTTGGATAACAATAACATTCACAGTAAGATTGGCCACCCTTTGGGAAGGGCCTTAAAGTAGCTGATTAGGGGATCTGGTGGCAGTGCTAACTACATTATGGTCTGGGCAGAAGGGGACATAGCTCATAAACCTGTGCCAGTCTTTCCCAAGTGTATGTTTGTGTATAAATCAAATCATAAAGTGTGTGCATCTGTCAATTACTTGGGCAGGGACACAAAGAACTGGTTGGACAGAGAGATTGCTTGGAGGACTTGGCTTGGAACCCTGGCTAAGGACTCAACCCTATAGTTGTGCCAGTGGGGAGTCTTATTGGGGATCTGGAGAAAGAGGGAAAAAAACAGCCCCTAGACTGACTGTGATTTCTGTGTGCTCTTAAGGAAAATTGTACTTTACTTTGTGTGTACTTGTCATCCTTCCAATGTGCATATCCCTCACCGGTGCTAGTGGTGAGGATTGAGGCTTCTTGATTACTGGGCCAGTGCAGGGGCATCACAGGTGTCATCAGCCATGGTTTCAGTGCATAACATGCATCACCCAATAAATGACCATGTGGGATATTCTTCCAGTAAATATCTCATACAATTGACAGTTGTGCTAGATATGAGTCATGGTAACTGCCTGGGTTGCCAACACACACATTCAGGATGATTCCCTTAACATTACACATGACCAACAGTTAATGGAATCATAGCCATTTCTATTTATGTACACCCTTCCCTATTCCCCAGGTAGTGCTTTGATTTCTAAATGTACAATCTATGGCACTCAGGACTTCAGGGTAGTATGCTACAGGGTAGAACTCTTGCATAGTTCTGGCTCTGTCCTCTGGTGTACAGGGAAATATATGTACTCACTGCCATGTTGTAGCATAGCATTCAGGAATTGATCAAGGATCCTGGCTGCTGATCCATGTGACACCCCCAACATATCCCCTGTTGGTCTCTGGAAGCCTTAGTCTCCACTGGGATTGGTTTCCTTCGGTTTACCCTTGCTTTCAGTTGAGGACAACAGAGGTTGCAGAGTTCCTGTAGTGTGTCTCTATCCACCCTGTAGTGCTCTACAATTTCCATCTCATGCAGATTGTGAAAACCTAAATGGAGTCAAAATACCCTTCTTTTTCTTGGCCATGGTCTATTAGCAGCAGCATAGACTTGGGCCTGCTGCACATACACATGAATAAGAATTACAGCAGCCCCTAACATTCTTTCTGTGTAGCTTAGTTTCCATGGCTGTATTCCAATAGGTTTTGGAATTTGCAGGGAAAATCAGCACTGACTCTACATTGCTTTATAGCTTGTTGAATAGCTCCTCCATCTTGGTTTGGTTGATTAGCATACAGTTCGGATGCTTCTGCTGTAATTAGCATGCCACAATGTTTACCTTGTTTGTGCATCATGCACATGGTTTTAGTGGTCCATGTAGGCTTTATTGAATCCAGCCCACGTGGATTTACAGACATTATATTATAATCCTACCAGCTATTGTTATGCAAGTCAGTTATTTCAGGACAATTACACAGTTAAATATGAAACGTACATTTAAGGAAAAACAGTTACGAGACATATAGTAAATTGCAGTATGGAATAGTAAACTTGTTTCAGTGACCATAGTAAATGAAGTAGTAGTATAGGCAAGCATTACATAAATGATATACAGTATGTACTGACACATTGTTGTAGTGTACTTTTTTTAAATCAATAAGTATATAGTACACTTGAGTCATGTGAGTTATTAACCATCATCCCTAAATCAATTACAATTCTTTTCACTGATGACGTATTTTCATAGTGTTTTTTTTAATTCTTTTAAAGTAGAGAGTGCTCTGATTTCTTTTGGTAGGTGGTTCTTTTAAAGTAGAGAGCATTCTAATTTATTTGGGCAGGTGGTTCGATATTAAGGATCCTACGCATGAGTAGACTTGTTCACCTATTTTGGTTTTGAATTGCGAGTAGCTAAGGAGAATGCCATCATCCTGGCTATTTCTTAGGGAGTAAGGTGGTTCCCTAAATGACAGTTTAGTTATTAGCAGTGGGTAGTGTCTTAGTTTTAGCATTTTACAGACAAGGCAGCCCAAAAACTAGATCAAGAGACAGTTGATGCCCTTTATGAGGTCATAATGATGTGTGTGTGTGTGTGTGTGTGTGTGTGTGTGTGTGTGTGTGTGTGTGTGTGTGTGTGTGTGTGTGTGTGTGTGTGTGTGTGTGAATCAGCAAGCAGTACAAATCTGAAGATCTTATGTTCTGCAATTTCTAGTGTTTGGTTATTGGTTTTGGTTATTGTATGTAAGTGTAAGGTTAACAAGCATAGGCAGTATTCATTTTGGGGAGTATGGCATTCTTAGCTAGTGGCAATTCTAGCCTTTGGAAATAGCAAGTGTGAGATCTTCTAATAGAGTTTAAGTTGTGATAGTGCTTTATTAATAATATTGTATATGTGGGTTGTGAGAGTAAGTGAGGGGTCAAGCGTTATGCCTAACTATTTTTAGTCAGACATATAAGTAATAATGTTATTATTTGTGACTTTAAGTAAGATGGGTTGCAGGTTTGCTATCTTATGGGGATTGGAAAATAACATTACATTAATTTTCTTAAGACTGATGACAGGTTTATTATTAGCTGACCAGTGGCATAAACTGGAAAGACTTGCTTGGAATTCTGTTTATAGGCCAGTGAGGAACTTACTAGATTCAAGAAGTAGAATGTCAAATTAAATGCAAAAAAAATTAACAGTTAAATCATTAATGAAGAAGAAGAAGAAGAAAAGAAGGGGACCTAGCACTGAGCGCTGGGGAACCCTTCCAGTCAAGTGGCCATTGGATGAATAATGGTTACAGAAGAAATCCTGGAAGGTCCTCTTAACAATGTAGTTGCTAAATGGGTTAATGCTGTGGTCTCCAAAGTTAAATATTTAAAGTTTTTTAATCAAAGTTGTATGGTCTACTGATTCAAAAGCACATGGCGGGTCTATATTATAACCACAAAAGTTTAAAATTGCAAATGCTCTAAATATCGAAAATGCCAGACCTTGAACTCACTATTGTGGGGGGCTCAGCCTCCCACACCCCCTGCAAAATATATATACCAACTCCGAGATCGCACTACAGTGAGGAAAGGGCAAATATTCTGATCTTCACTGTACTACAATCTCACAAAAAGCACTTTGAGGTCCAGCATTTTCGATATTTGGAGCATTCGCAATTTTAAACTTTCATTGTTATAATATAGACTCCACATGTCATATCTACAAACACCCTAGCTGTTAGATATCCCTCATTTAAATTGCAGAGTGTAGTGGCTGAAAGGAGTGCAGTTGCAGAGTAAAAGACTGTCTGGCAAATGGCTTGATGATGGGTAACACACAGTTCAGCAAGAGAGACAAATCACAAGATCACATGCAACTCAGGTAGACTTCCTGCTAGGAAGGAAGTGGCATTTAGGTAGGATCAGTGATTGCAAATTACATAAGGAAAGCTGGTGGTGGAACACAGACATCCAGGAAGTCATCCAAAGAAAGAAGGAGTGCAGGAAAAAGAGGAAAATAGAAAAGTCAGACCAGGCTAAGAATGAATATTGGTTGGCTTACAAAGAGATCCGTTAACATAGTGAAGAACAAGGTAGCTTCTAGAAAGTGACTCAGTAGATGGCACAAAACTCTGTCAGGTTGCAAGGCAAAGACAGAAAAATAAAGAAAATAGTCAGACACCCTTCATAAGGGATGCCAGCAGCAACCAGTTTAACAGTCCATAGGACATCAAAGGTAGATGAAAGAAGTACTTCTGGTCGAATACAATATCACCGAAGCTGTACTTCCCCAGAAACAGCTTATGATGAAAGAAGAAGAGGATCCCACCCTAAAAGAAGTAAGAAGAGCACTAAGTTGAATTTAGGCAAAGCAGCAGGCTCGGGTGAGGTTATGTCAGGTATGATCAAGATGTTGGGTTAGTTATGGGAGAGACAGCTCCTATGAGTACTCAAGGCAGTATGGAAAGAAAAGTGCTTTGCAGATGACTACAAAATAAGTATACTAGTGCCAACGTTCAAGAACAAGATGAACATTCTAAACATACTGGTGCTAGTGTATAACAACAAAGAGAACATTCACAACACTAGGCTCCTGTCACACTGCATGAAAGTTCTGGAGAGGGTGATTGCTAAATGAATGCACTCAATTATAGAAATAAGATGAGAGACAAGTAGTTTAGATTCAGACCCGAATGCAGCACAATCGACCCAATGTTTTCAGTTAGACAAATAGTTGAGAAGAAGCTAGTTATGTGAAAAAGAGTCCAACTGGGCATTCATAAACTTGCAGAAAGCATATGACAAGGTTCCAAGAAAACTGATTTGGGCAGCCTATGATGGTTCAAGGGCTTAAAAACATGGGTAGAATTACTGCTGGCTGTGTACAAGTATCCAGTTACACAAGTACAAATGGTGCTTGGTTTCACAAAGTGGTTCCCAGTGGGAGTGGGTGTGCATCAGGGTTCATTCCTGAGCCAACAGCTGTTCGTACTGGTGATGAACTACATTAGCAAACAGATTGGAGAGGACAGATCAAAAAAGTTTCTGCATGCAGATGATATGCCATTACAGACAAACTCTGAACAAAAATGTCAGCAAAGGATAGAGAAATGGAATGGAAAACTTAGAGGCAGATGGAATGAAAATGAGTACAGATAAAACATTTCTAATGGCAATAAATGAGAAAACTCAGAAGAATCTGAGAACTAAGATAAAAGGAAAAATAGCCAAACAAGTTAAGAACTTGAAGTCCTGGGTGGGGTGGTTGAGGAGAAAAGAATGCTGAGTAAGTAGGTCAAAAATATATTTAGAGGGACTGCAGCCATCTGGCACAGAATGCCAGGGGTAGTACATGACAGAAGAATGCCAAAGCAGCTGAAAATGAAGATGTACAAAACAGTGGTGCAACCAGCACTACTTCATGGTACAAAAACCTAGGCAATACAGGCAGAACAGCTGGGAAAGCTGGAGGTGATATAGATGGAGTGCCTGAGTTGGGTGATAAGATGCACGTTGTGGCACAGGTGAAGAAATGAGGACATCTTTGCAGCAGCCCAAGTAGCGCCAATGGCAGAGGAGATAAAAGCAAAGAGGGGGGATGGATTGTATGAGAGATGACCTGCGACAGTCATGACTGTCAAAGAAGGTAAGAGACTGGTGCTGGATTGAGAGGGAGAGAGAAATGGTGATGGTGACATGACACCCTGACCCCATGTAGAAAAATGGAAAAAAGGGAGTTGATGCTGATGATTGCTTATCAGAGACAAGACTGTAGTTGTTCATTTGTTTAAATGTTTAGTTAGATAACCCATCTTCTCACATGAAAACAAGAAAAATTGTGTCATCTCATGTGCACATGAAAACGAGAACATTTGGGTCACCTCATGCTTTTCTCTAGCTAGCTAATAATTATCAGTCCACATACCATTTATGATGGTACTACATACACCATATACTTTCTTAATGGCATCTGTAGGTTTCAAGTTTTAAACAAAAGTTTTAACTTAAATGTTGAGTGCAAAATGCAAACTCAGTCACAGCAACATCACAGAAGCAATAAAAACAGAAAGCAAATGTATTCACCAAATCTTTATATTTGCTCATTATGTTACTGGTTAGTATTGTTAACTATGTGAACTTAATATTTTAACAGATGAATACAAAGACATGCAAACTCATATGCTTTTACTGAGGCAGTATTACAGTGGTAGCAAAATACATTATCTGTTTTTGTTCTTTGCCTAGGCTGGAATATTTTATATTCGTTTGAGTTGTTCCTCACATGATAATAATTTACATTGTTTCCTCAATATTAGAGGCATAATTTAAAACATTAAATAATTTATGTTGAAAGCACAGAGTCTGAGCCAATACAAATGTTGTGAAATAATGACTTTAACAGACTTTTTCCATTCATGGAAAAAAACTTTTTGAAAAATATTATGTTTAACATGTTCATTTTTTCAGTAGTAGAAAAACAAAACCAAAAAATGTAATGGGGAGAGCATTATTTCCAGGTAATTTTAAACATTTACTGTAAGTCATGGCAAGTAACATGCATGCCATTATTTAAAAGATGGTTTATTCTAAAGTCATTGTTGTCAGTCAAGATGAAATGATTTCACTTTAAAAGTTAAGTCTTAGTTTTCACATATATTATGGAAAGAGTTTGCCAGCTATAGCAATTTAAGTAATGAGATACTGAAAGTCACTGATTGTCGTGTTTACAACCACAATTGCTTACAGCCGCAACATAAATTCTTCCTGCAATATAGGATTTAAGTTCACTGAATAACAAATGTTGTTGATTTTATTCAAAGCAATAAGCCTAGACATTTTAGTTAGAGAAAATGATCATCTTCAGAAAAACTTCAAAGTTAGATATCCATTCTTCTAGTTACAGATGGAGATGTAGCCATTTTATTCATCTATAATTTTATACCAGGCTGTTGATAATTATATATTTTTTTCTAGAGCCCAGTTCACGCCATTAGTGGAATAATGCATTTATGACATATTTCATTCATCTGTTATCTGTTTAGACTCACTGAGCTCTGAAGATACATTTTCACGGGTAGTCCAAAATTCAGTTTATTGAACAAAAGGGAATTCTGGTCAAGAAAAAGAAAATCCCTAAATATTTTAAAAAGGCAGTATTAGAATTTTTAATATCAACAATGACCAATAAGCCATGACCTGAGATGTATATTTTAAGGCGGTAATTTGAGGAAGAACCTGTTTTAGTCCACACTGTACTATCAGTCCTGAAAATGTAACCCAGAAGGCTGCCTAAGTATGCAAAGTATCTGACATGAGACAGAAAGTTTACCTCATATAAAGGTTGTATGTGTAGCTCTCAGACATCATATTACTCATTTCCTGAACCTGTTATATGCTTGTTAATATGACATTGTAGAGAATCTTAAAGTCAGAGGTGTGCTACCAGACGGAAATGAATTTAGATTCATTAATGGCTTTCTTATGACAAGGATGACATTATATGCCATCTTAACTGAGGTTACATACAGACATGCATCTGGACTTCTTGCATGATTTTTTTCTTTTGATGATTTCCTGGACTTTTGCATTTTCTTTGCAATTTTACAAGAAACTTTCAGTCTATTCTACCTCACTGCCTGTCTTTTCTTCTCTCTTTATCATACAGCCACCTACCTTGCCCTACTTCTCCAAATCCCATACTTTTACCCATCCTGTCCTTGAACTATCCCCCCCCTTCCTGATGTACCATACATAAAATTAACTCCCACTGTCAGTTAAACTTAGATTTTCTTGTACTTGGCTATAACCCACCTCGCTACAAATTATTCTGGCATAGAGACAAAGAGCATACCTGAGTTACACTACCATTTAGAAGTTACAATTGATTTAAAAAAAAAAAAATATATATATATATATATATATATATATATATATATACACACATACAATACACACACACACACACACACATATATATATAAACCAAGAAAGTAGTCAAACTTGTAGGATCCAAAAACACACAGAGGTACAAGGACAACGTAAAGAAGGAGTTTAATACAATGACATCCAATGGTGCAAAGCACTTTTCGTCTCTTACTGTGAAGAGATTTATTCAGGCAAAAATCACATATAGATTCATGTTGCTTCTATATGTGATTTTGCCTGAAGAAGTCTCTTCACAGTAAGAGACGAAAAGCGCTTTGCACCATTGGATGTCATTGTATTAAACTCCTTCTTTACGTTGTCCTTATGCCTCTGTGTGTTTTTGGGTCATATATATATATATATATATATATATATATATATATATATATATCTACATATATATATATATATATATATATATATATATATATATACACACACACACACACATGGGTCTACCTGAAAACGCCGAAAGTCCTAAATTCTGAAGACAAGAACACCGACACCGGATGATCGACAACGAAGACTGACAGTTGAGAATCCCAACACTGAGAACACTGACATGTTAAGGTAAGTGTGTGATAGGGACGGACGTTAGGGTCAGGGTGTGAGTAAGGTAAATGTGTGATAGTGACAGCCGTTAGGGTAGGGTGCGGGTCAGGTAAGTGTGCGATAGTGACGGACTTGAGGGTTAAAGGTGGATTAAGTGAGTTAGGGTTAGGGTGCGGGTAAGGTAAGCGTGTGATAGTGACAGACTTAAGGGTTAGGGGTGGATTAAGTGATTAGGGTTAGGGTGCGGGTAAGGTAAATGTGCGATAGTGACAGACTTAAGGGTTAGGGGCGGATTAAGTGAGTTAGGGTTAGGGTGCGGGTAAGGTAAGTGTGCGATAGTGATGAACCTTACGGTTAGGGCTTGGGTTAAGGTTAGTGCATAGATAGTTGTGTATGTAAGGTTTAGTGTAGGTTTGTAAGGTTTTTGGTGAGCTTGTGTTGTGTGTGTTTTTCGGGAAAGGTATTTGTTTTGTTGATTGCTGAGATTGTGGTTTGTCAGGCATGTTAAGTTTCGTGTTTTTGAACTTTTGGTTTCTTTCGGTCTTTCGGTTTTGTCGTGTTGGTTATTTCGTTGTCGGTGTTTTGGCAATTGGCGTGTTGGTGTTATCAGGTAGATCCATATATATATATATATATATATATATATATATATATATATATATATATATATATATATGGGTCTACCTGAAAATGCCAAAATCGTAGATCGCCGACAACGAGAACATCGACACCAGAAAATCGACAACAGAGAAGACCGACAGTTGAGAATTCTGATGCTGAGAACACCGACATGTTAAGGTAAGTGTGTGATAGGGACGGACGTTAGGGTCAGGGTGTGGGTAAGGAAAGTGTGTGATAGTGATGGACGTTAGGGTAGGGTGTGGGTCAGGTAAGTGTGTGATAGTGACGGACCTTAGGGTTAGGGTTTGGGTTAAGGTTAGTGCATAGATAATTGTATATGTACGGTTTAGTGTAGGTTTGTAAGGTTTTTGGTGTGCTTATGTTGTGTGTGTGTTTTTCGGGAAAGATATTTGTTTTGTTGGTTGTCAGGATTTTGGTTTGTCGGGCATGTGAAGTTTCGTGTTTTTGAACTTTTTTTTTCGTTTTTTTTGTGTTGGTTATTTCGTTGTCGGTGTTTTGGTTTGCCGGTGTTATCAGGTAGACCTATATATATATATATATATATATATATATATATATATATATATATATATATATATATATATATATATATATATATATATATATATATATATATATCAATAGATATATGCACACATCATGCATCAGTTTTACTGAGATTAAAAAGACAATGTACATGCTTGTATGGTTGGAGGAACGTTCACACAAATTCATTTTTACAGCATAGATAATATTACTTATGGCCACTAACTACATTAATAATAATGTTTCATTTCATTTACTCCTTAACTGCTGATTACTGCAACTTTAGAAGCACCAATCTGGATGTAAGTTCTGTAAGTAAATGGCTAAATGCTTTGTTGACTCATCATTCAGCTGTAATCTTTTCTAATCAAAGTGTTTGTGGAATCATGAACAGTTAGTGTTGATTTTTAGATTTTGGTTATAATAGTAAAAGAACAATTGCATCCCCAGTTTTTTTCATTTGGTTAGTTAGTTGTATATTTGTTTACTTGTTTGTTTGTTTTACTTCAAGCAAGCATTACAGCAACAAATAAAGAGAAATAACATATATGGAAGGTCAGAGTAAATCTTGTATCCTGGGATAGTGAGACTAAGTGCTAACATAAAGATGTAAATGAGCTTTTACGTTGGCCTTCGAGTTTAGTGTATAATTTGAAGGGTTGTTTGCCCAAGGATACAAGATTTACTCTGACCTTCAGTAGCTTTGCCCTTTTCCAGCTGCTTAAATTATCTGTTTGGATGGATGGATTTCCCCACCCCCTACTACCAGGCTGTCTACATACCAAAACCAAGGAAGCCATTTGTTTAGAAATTGTCACTTTCCCACCCCTTTAAGTGTGCTTTTCTTATTACTTGCCACTCGAGACATCAACCCTCTCAGCTCAGCACCTTTGACAATTTCTATGACTTCCTGTTCTTGGTTATTAACTTCCTACTCACCCATGGAATCAAATTCAACAATTGTATATTATACTTTATCAGATCTAATTCTTCATTGATTCCCAAAGGGAGGATTTCTGGGGTAACTGTAATATTATTTCCACCCACTGCAGATATCAGCTAAGTCAAGTCATTTACGTAAGCCTCCTACTTGGGACAGGCTCAAAAGACATGTGGTTATTCCTTCCCTTTTCCCTGTCTGACATTTCCAGCAACCTTCATTAACCTCTGGGAAAACTGTTGCTTTAAACAGGGTATAAAAGTACTTGTAGAGGCATTTCTATGCAAAAGTCTGAAATTTGTGATACTTGGTGGCATATCTGGTCATTAAGT